>NC_136902.1:7922168-7929668 GCF_949606895.1 Notothenia rossii
GTAGTGACAACCCACCTACTAGCTGCTGTAGTGACAACTCACCTACTAGCTGCTGTAGTGACAACCCACCTACTAGCTGCTGTAGTGACAACCCACCTACTAGCTGCTGTAGTGACAACCCACCTACTAGCTGCTGTAGTGACAACCCACCTACTAGCTGCTGTAGTGACAACCCACCTACTAGCTGCTGTAGTGACAAACCACCTACTAGCTGCTGTAGTGACAACCCACCTACTAGCTGCTGTAGTGACAACCCACCTACTAGCTGCTGTAGTGACAACCCACCTACTAGCTGCTGTAGTGACAACCCACCTACTAGCTGCTGTAGTGACAACCCACCTACTAGCTGCTGTAGTGACAACCCACCTACTAGCTGCTGTAGTGACAACTCACCTACTAGCTGCTGTAGTGACAAACCACCTACTAGCTGCTGTAGTGACAAACCACCTACTAGCTGCTGTAGTGACAACCCACCTACTAGCTGCTGTAGTGACAACCCACCTACTAGCTGCTGTAGTGACAACCCACCTACTAGCTGCTGTAGTGACAACCCACCTACTAGCTGCTGTAGTGACAAACCACCTACTAGCTGCTGTAGTGACAACCCACCTACTAGCTGCTGTAGTGACAAACCACCTACTAGCTGCTGTAGTGACAAACCACCTACTAGCTGCTGTAGTGACAACCCACCTACTAGCTGCTGTAGTGACAACCCACCTACTAGCTGCTGTAGTGACAACCCACCTACTAGCTGCTGTAGTGACAACCCACCTACTAGCTGCTGTAGTGACAACCCACCTACTAGCTGCTGTAGTGACAACCCACCTACTAGCTGCTGTAGTGACAACCCACCTACTAGCTGCTGTAGTGACAAACCACCTACTAGCTGCTGTAGTGACAACTCACCTACTAGCTGCTGTAGTGACAACCCACCTACTAGCTGCTGTAGTGACAACCCACCTACTAGCTGCTGTAGTGACAACCCACCTACTAGCTGCTGTAGTGACAACCCACCTACTAGCTGCTGTAGTGACAACTCACCTACTAGCTGCTGTAGTGACAACCCACCTACTAGCTGCTGTAGTGACAAACTGTCATTGATTGCATCTCTGCGTGAATGATTAGATAATTTCACCTAAATTAAATCAAATTAAATAATGTTGATGGTTAAATTAGCTTCACATGTAGGCCTCCTGAGTTCTGAACTTGCCATTTAGATCTAGAAAGGCCTTGGGGCTATGTTGTTTGATTTAATTAAACACAATATGCACTCCACTATGCTGTTGTAGTATTTACTGTATCTGAAGCTCTTAATATGATTGCTCATATTTCAAGCCATCTTTTTCCCGGCCCCTTGCTTTGGAGCATTTTCATCAACCGGCCCCCATTCCAGACTAATTGAATAGCCCTGACATACACAATCCAGGTGCGGTGCCTTGCTCAAGGGCACCACGCTAGGGCAGAAGGTGAACTGGGATACAGGTGAACCTCTCCAAGTAGCAGTCCATTTTGTAAATATCCATTGCATTTTCCATCTTTGCATTCAAAATGGCCTTCTCCTATGATAACCCATTTCACCCTTCACCAGTATTTAAAAATGGTTTGTCTTAAGCAACAGCATTTTGATGTATCCCTTTAACAACATCTTCAGGGCAATCCCTTAAACATGTTAAAGTGTGACAGAATACAGCGATTCCAGAGAGGATGAAATATCTTATCATGCGTTTGTCATTTTTATTCCCAAACACCAAACACATGCTACTGTTCCTTGAAGCTGTTAATCTTCCTTAAACTTCCTCCCCTCCTTTTCTTATCAGACCTGGAGAGCCGTTGGCCGGGGAGACAGGAGGTGACCCACTACAGAAAAGCAAAACTGGAGAAGTTTGCAGTTTATCTGAGTCAAGACGGCCTGGTCACACGGCTGACTAGATACAAAGACCTGGACTGTAAGAGGGTTACACAATAATTCAGTGTGTTTCCAGTCCCAAGAAGCCAACAGCTTTTATTCATCCCCACTATGATACTGTTTTTCATCAATATATTATAGGTCTCAGATATATACAGTACGTCTCTGAAGTGTTTGGCTGAAACACCAAACAGATCATTGCAGCATTACCCATAATCCCCTCTGTTTCAGCCCTGTTTAAAAAGTGCTGATTCTCTGTCTGTTACTTTAGATAAAAATAAGGAGCCCCTCCCCACGCCCCTCTGAGAGAGATTTGGTTACAAAGAACTCAATGGTGCTCTAGGAGGAGATTCAGGTGATAAGGTGGGGGGGGGGGGTTACCTTGGTTGCTGATTGGCTAATGGTTACACAAGCCTAAACATCGTTATGACATCAGAAAGTGGCCAAAATCTGATCAGCTCATTTTCAGACAGGTTTTTATAGAAATGGATCAAAAAGAGAGAGAATCTTTGTTCCTGAAACTTTCAGAGTCTCTTTCCACAGAGGGGACACATGTTGATGTAGAAGAGACATGAAGAAGAGGGGACACATGTTGATGTAGAAGAGACATGAAGAAGAGGGGACACATGTTGATGTAGAAGAGACATGAAGAAGAGGGGACACATGTTGATGTAGAAGAGACATGAAGAAGAGGGGACACATGTTGATGTAGAAGAGACATGAGGAAGAGGGGACACATGTTGATATAGAAGAGACATGAAGAAGAGGGGACACATGTTGATGTAGAAGAGACATGAAGAAGAGGGGACACATGTTGATGTAGAAGAGACATGAAGAAGAGGGGACACATGTTGATGTAGAAGAGACATGAAGAAGAGGGGACACATGTTGATGTAGAAGAGACATGAGGAAGAGGGGATACATGTTGATGAAGAAGAGACATGGAGAAGAGGGGACACATGTTGATGTAGAAGAGACATGAAGAAGAGGGGACACATGTTGATGTAGGAGAGACATGGAGAAGAGGAGACACATGTTGATGTAGAAGAGACATGAAGAAGAGGGGACACATGTTGATGTAGAAGAGACATGAAGAAGAGGGGACACATGTTGATGTAGAAGAGACATGAAGAAGAGGGGACACATGTTGATGTAGAATAGACATGGAGAAGAGGAGACACATGTTGATGTAGAAGAGACATGGAGAAGAGGGGACACATGTTGATGTAGAAGAGACATGAAGAAGAGGGGACACATGTTGATGTAGAAGAGACATGGAGAAGAGGGGACACATGTTGATGTAGAAGACACATGAAGAAGAGGGGACACATGTTGATGTAGAAGAGAGACAAGTGGATTTTGCATAATAGGTACCACAGTTCCTAATCTGAGAAAAATCTTGGCCTTTGTGCGGGTGTGTGTGTGTGTGTGTGTGTGTGTGTGTGTGTGTGTGTGTGTGTGTGTGTGTGTGTGTGTGTGTGTGTGTGTGTGTGTGTGTGTGTGTGTGTGTGTGTGTGTGTGTGTGTGTGTGTGTGTGTGTGTGTGTGTGTGTGTGTTAAAGGCACTGAAGTGGTCATGGTGAGAGAGTTGTATCATCAGAGAAACGACCACCTGGTGGAGAGGGAGATCAACGAGGTGGACAAATTCACCACAGAGCGCTTCAGACGTGGAAGACCTTTCCACCTTTTATGTAACTATGCTTTTTGTGCTGCTGTCTGTCCAACAAAACCAAACACTCCACCGAAGACACATTTAACTGAAATGTACAATCGTGTTGGAAAGAACAACAAAAACATGTATCCATTTAAAAGTAAAGTATTATCTGTGAGTTCATTATGGCTCAACAGCTTTTCCATTTGAACTTTTATAATTGTCATAGAAAGCCCTTACGGATATGTGAAAGTGCATATTGGATTACTTAATTTTCCTTTTTACTTAAATAAAAAAACATGCATATGATGACGTGTTAAAAATAAATATAATGCTGTTGTGGAATAACCTGTTTATTTTCAAGTCTTCATTTTCATTAAATCCCCTATGAGCTTACAGTGAACAGGAACCAGCAGGCTTTAGTCGTAGCTGTCGTTCCCTCAGAGTTACGTCAGCGTCCTGAGTGTCTGTGTTTTGTTTTATTCTCAGTTCACAGGTACACATCCAATAGCACCGACACAGAGCGTGAGATGGAGTTCAGCAGTGACCGTGGTGAAGATCTGCTGCGGAGGGTGGAGTCATCGGATGAAATGACGGAGTCCTTCGAGGGCCGCAGGGACTTCCTCTACTGCCGGCACGTTGTTTTCCAACCACAGATTAAGCTTTCACGAGAAGATTTGGAAAGCCATCTGAAAGTCCGAGAAATAGAGGTAAAACATATGTAACACGTGAAAAACACACACTTGGGTCATTTTATAATAATTGCATTAGTTATACCATGAGTTCTGGATAGGTGAACATTATTTTGGTTTAAAACAACGTTTTTAATGACAAGAAATCTCAGGAAACGACAACAGCCTTTCTGACTACCTGTCAGTTGCCCTCAGCTCAAAGCCCATTGGTTCCTGCTGATAATGGCAATCTTTTAAAACACAAAACTATGTAAATATTTTTAGATTTTTATTCATTTAAAGTCTCATTAATTGCCAAGCTGTCCCCTGTTGCTTTTATCAAACAAACGGGACTATTTTCAACGGCGGATTAATCCACATTTGGTCCTGTAGTGAGTATTTGTGGTAGTAGAAAGGTGAAAGTGGGAGTCAAAGTAGACTACATTGTCTGTGTTTATTGCACAGGTGGAAGTAAGACACATGGTCATGTCACTAGCAAGTCTAAGCTAAGTGTAAGTCAAGTGGAGTCTCTTATCAATGAAAGTCAAGCATGTCTTAAGTATCAAATGTCCTACTCGTCTAAACCCATGCCTCTTAATGGTAACGTAGGAACATGTCAAACAGTTATTATTGTGTTTTTTAAATCATTTTGGGCAAAAGTTTAGAGATATATTATGCCCCTGCGAAGAAAAAACACAATGTTTGGACTCATACTTCAAGAATGGCTTGAGAGAGAAATATGTATTAAAGTGCTGGTAGGAGTTACATAAAAGCTCTATTTGAAACGTATCTAATGGAATTGTGTTTGTTACTGAAGGATAAATCATGCTTTGATAAACACATAATAGACGTGTGTTATGTGCAACTCAATGTTGTATTCACGTGTGGGTTGTAATTGTATCATCTCGCGTGTGTGCAAAAATGCAGAAAATTGTGGAGCGTTTCCGCAGAGACGGAGCGAAGCCGGCCAGCGAAGACGTGGCGGAGCGAGTGTTCCTGTTGAATGAAAGACGTATCGAGTTGACCTATCACCTCGAGGATCACAGATTCATCCCTTCAAAGAGAAGCTTCATCAAACCTCTAGAGGCGACAGACAAAGAGAAGGCAGAGGCCTTCAGACTCAACATGGTCTCCAGCTTCCAGGTACAGACACACCTTAAGACAGGGGTGTCCAAACTACGGCCCGCGGGCCAACTGCGGCCCGCCAACCATTTTTAATTGGCCCGTTTCAAAGTCTAAAAGTATAATGGACTATGGCCCACACATAATATTTGCGTTTAACTGTATTGTACTTCTTAGTTTCAACACTAGATGGAGCTACTGTCTTTAACAAGGCAGCGTCCCTACAAAGCAAGCAATCAAAGAAAAAATTTGCTCAGGGTCACCAGAAATGGCGGAACCAAAAAGACGCAAGATCGCAAGTGAGTGCAGAAAATTTCAGACTCGGTGGAAAAATGAATATTTTTTCATAGAAACCAAGGGGAAGTGTGTGTGTTTGATTTGCAATGAAACGGTTGCCGTTATGAAAGAGTACAATGTACGACGACATTACGAGACGAAACATCAGACCTTCACGTCCTACACTGGCGCCGAGCGGGAAGAGAAGGTGAAGCAAATGACAGCTAGCCTGCTAACCCAGCAACAGTTTTTTTTCCGTGCAAACAAAGCTCAAGAAAATGCTACAATAGCCAGTTATGAAGTAGCTCAACTCATTGCCCTACATGGGAAATCTTTCTCAGACGGTGACTTCATCAAACAGTGCCTCACTAAAGTCGTGGGAATAATGTGCCCGGAGAAAATGCAGGATTTTAACAACGTTAGCATGTCTAGAAATACGGTTGTGCGGCGAATTGAAGACTTGTCGGCTAACTTAAAGCAGCAAGTGTCAGATAAAGCTTGTGCTTGTGATTTTTACTCGATTGCATGTGATGAGAGTACAGATGCCACGGACACTGCACAGCTGTTAATCTTTTTGCGGGGAGTTGATGATAATTTTTGCATTACGGAGGAACTGCTTGATCTTCGGAGTCTAAAGGGGACAACAACTGGTAAGGACATTTTTGAAGCTGTGTCAGATGCAATTGACTCGATTGGACTTAAATGGGACAAGCTGTGTGGACTAACAACGGATGGGGCTCCAGCAATGACAGGCGAGCGCAAAGGAATGGCATCTATGGTATGCGCCAAGGTGCGAGAGAGCGGAGGGGAGGCTGTCAAAATGCACTGCATCATCCACCAAGAAGCCCTCTGTGCCAAGTCAGTCCAGCTTGGCGATGTGATGAACACAGTTGTGAAAACTGTCAATATAATTCGGGCACGAGGGCTCTACCACAGAGAATTTCAAGCGTTCCTCTCTGATGTCGATGCTGAATACGGGGACCTACTCTACCATTCTGATGTGCGCTGGCTTAGCCGTGGCTCTGTGCTGCAGCGGTTTTATTCCCTGAGATCAAATATCGACACGTTTTTGAAAGAAAAGGGCAGACCTCTGCATGAGCTCAGTGACCCTTTATGGTTGGCAGACCTGGCTTTTTTAGTTGATCTCACTGATCATCTCAACACCCTGAACAAGAGACTACAAGGCAAAGAGCAGCTGGTATCACAGCTGTATGCGCACATGAAAGCATTCCGTGCGAAGCTCCGTCTCTTCGAGTCACAACTGCGCAACTTCAATGTAGCGCACTTCCCCACGCTGACCGAAATCAAATGCGCGTTTCCAGATGCCCTCTCTGCTAAAATGGGAGAATATGTGTCTGTGATCACATCTCTCATTACAGAGTTCAGTCGGCGCTTTCAAGATTTTTCTGTCATTGAGAAGAAAATCACACTGTTTGCGGCTCCGTTTTCAATGGATGCAGAAGAAGTGGAAGAGAGTCTGCAATTAGAACTGATTGAAATGCAGTGTGATGATTCTCTGAAGAATCAACATCAGCTTCTCTCCCTACCTGACTTCTACCGGAGCTTGGAAAAGGCCAAGTTTCCTCTGATGAGACGCCACGCAAAACGAATGATGAGTCTGTTTGGCTCAACATACATCTGTGAGCAGACATTTTCTCTGTTAACGCTGAACAAAAGCAGATTGAGAACCAGAATGACCGACAGCCATCTCTGTGACGTCCTTCGCATCTCAACCACCAAACTTACTCCTGACCTGCCAGCTATCCTTCAGACCAAAGCGCAGCATCACTGCTCCCACTGAGTGCAACATTCTTCCCATTACTGGTGAGTTAAAAATATACACACAGTTTTCATGTGTTAATAAGCCCAAATACT
>NC_136902.1:7934668-7938453 GCF_949606895.1 Notothenia rossii
GCCTATCACGTACAATGTGTTGGAGCGCTACCCAATGGAAGCACGTCAGTTTGTCACGGGAGTAACAGAGGACTTCAAAGGAGGCGTTTCAGGCAGGGGGGGGGAGGGAGAGAAACTGGGGGAGGGGACACAGGGATTTTAGCCTTTTCAGACCATTCACAAAAACCTATACAACACACTACAGGGAAGGGAAACCCCCCCAAAACACAATCAATCCAATGCAGGACACAGAAACCGTTAAGATTTCAATGTTTCTTTATTACGTGTTCTCAAACCTCTGTGTTTAGGAGACCCAGGAGCTGCAGAGGAAGCAGCGCTCGTTCCAGAAGAACCAGCTCCACATGACGAAGGGCCAGGAGAAGGATTACCAGACCTACTGTACCGAGAAAATACTACGAATAAACGTCGCCAAGAAACGCCTGAAAATGTACTTGTACACACACACACACACACTAAAAGGACATTTTCTGACGTTTTCCCCCATTTTTATAATTGTTACCCCATTTTTTTTTTACATTATCAGACATTTTTCTTCAGATTTATCAACATTTTGTCCATTTAGAATCATTTAATGATGCAAAATCATTTTTCAGCTAGCTGCTACTACAGTGTTTGACTTATTATGTGCGTGTGTTTCTTTCAGGCACAAGGAAGCAGCTCCTCACAAGTACAAAGCTCTGGATCAGAGGCTGAAGCGAGACCCTCGACTGGCGCCTCACCTGCTTTACTGAGCCAGGCGTCTTTTAAAGTACTATATGAACAAACTTTCCATACAGAAAAGAGTTTAGAAATCCTCCTTCACACATGCCTTTTTTGACTTATTTTTCCTGTGTTGTTAATCTTTACAAACTGCTTACAAATGTTGTGAAAATGAACCTGCATAACATGTTATCTTTGTTATCTTAACATAAAGGGGATCCATCTACTTTTCAGAAAATAAAGTTCAGAAACAGAAAAGAACTCCAGCTGTGCTTTGTTACTAAATATATATGTTTACGGTTTGTACCCACGTTACAGTCAGGGCGGATCAGAACCTTGTTTATTGCCCAGTAGGTTTTCACATGACTTTACCTCTTACATCACAATAAACATAGTAAGAAAAAAAATAAAACATTTAAGAAAATAAATAATAATAAAATATTTAATAAAAAAAAACATTTAAGTTAGTATTGCAACATTCAATTAACAAAAATAACATTTATTTAGATATGATTTGGGCATTAGTTAGAATCTTTGACCCTTCATACCAGAAAATCCATTGTTATGAGTTTCATTGATACTTTGTGACCACATTTACATATTTAAATGCAGCAGGATCATAAATGGCAGTCTAATTTAATTGCAGACGCATAATATTTTATCAGAAAAATGCATTCATATATATTTTATTTCCTCATTTAATAAAATTAAGTAAAAACAATGTGTAAATGAATAATCATTCAAAATGAAATGCTTAAAAATAAGCGTACCGCATTTTCCTAAATGAAATTACTACCATTGATTCTTTAACAGGCCTCCTTGTTTATTTATCTTTAAATAAATAAAATAATGGACAAATACAATATTTGATATGGTAAAAAAGTATACAAATAATCATTCGAAAATAAAAATAAATTATCAGAATCAGCATAACAGCATAACCTTTTAAAATTCAACAGAAACATGTGCTTGTATTGTGTTTGTATGCTTGAAACAGTGCACACTGTCTTCTGGACATGTCTGGACATGGTGGAGTTTTTTGTCTTCCCTTAAAATCCTTTACTGAAAGTCCCCATTCGCGCATGCGCCGTGCGGTCATCACAGTGTGATGAAGAGAGTGCAGTGCACAAGTAGCGCTAGAGGTAAACAAGCTTTGTGTTTCCTATTTACATATTATAGTGATAATAATGACATGTGAACAGCGGGGACAGTTTATTAAAGGTGTCAGCTCCAATGACAGCTCGTTGGAGGACTCAGACCTCGCTGCTGTCACTGACATGTAACACTGAGCTACTTAACCTCAGCAGAGGCTAACGGTTAGCTGTTAGCTGATCTATTCAGAGTCAATGGAGAGGAGAACTGCTCTGTTTAACTGGGAAAGATTAATGAACAATGTCAAACATATCGTGGTCTCCTTTCCGATGCAGGCTTAGTTAGCAAACGTGATATTTTGAAGCTATGTTGCGTATCGTATTGTGTGTTTTTTAGCTGCTCTTGGTGGAGCTAACACAGCTTAGCATTAGCATGTTAGCTACTGTCAAATATCTGAGTGAGGGGCGGATTTGTTTCTCTTTTTTCTGACTGACAGCGCGGACGACCAATAGGAATTCCGAATAGGCGTCCTCGGTGGCCTGTGAGCCAATCAGGTCTCTTCATAGAGAAAGCTAACAGAAAAAAAGAGAAATGTCAAAAATACAATATTTTCTTTCATTCATTACTTGCTGCATGACTTTTGACTTTTTTATTTGCATATCTTATCTTTATCGTTATCGGTTTACTTGTATGGCAATCAATGATAAACTTAACCAAAAAGTTTAGCTTCAACCGTTTTGTGTTACGTTGTGTCATGACGCAAGCGTCGTATAGTCGACGTAGCCTTTAAAATACTGAACCGATTTTATTGTTCTCATTTGTATTTAATATAAGTTTTACAAGTCCAAGCGCTGTTGTTTGTGTTTCTATCCCAAATGTTTGAATGCAAGTCAGGGGGAACCAATAAGTGGAGACAGTGGTGTTTTTTTACCACCATAGACTATAGGTTTTAATAAGTGACAGCCATTTTTGTGCACATCAAGTTTAAAGATGCATCATTATTGCCAAACGTATAATGAGATTAAAATTGAATGTGAATGAAAATCTGGGTCAATCAAAATTAAGATAATTTAAATGTTATTATCTCAAAACATAGGCAAAGTTTCAATTAATTTAACTGCATGTGGAAGTTCTCCAAAAATGCACACTTGGTCCCTTGTGAACTTAAACAATGGTTGATTTGCACAGGCTTTGACACTTTCAGACTGTGTTGAAGTCAGCGTGACAAATGCTACTCTCTATTCTGCACATGAGGGTATTTAAAGCAACTAAAAAAACATTGCAAAGTAAACATGTTCTCTGCTCTGCTGACATAGCTTAGTGTGTTCTTTGACAGCTTCATGTTGATGACAAAGGTCTTACAGAAATGCACAATGAGCATTAGCACAACTGTTCATGCTAATCCTTTACACAAAACCAGACACACAAGCTTTAAAACATCAGGCTCAAACAAACAGACAAAGCTTGAAATATGACTCTCCAATACCTGTAGAACAAATTCTATAATGTATTTATATTTTGGGAAATTACTTTGAAATGTTACTGCAATAAAGCAGAAAGTGTACATCTTAAATGATTGATTATTGATCTATTTAAAATAGTATTTCTTTCTGTTTCTTCCAGATGAAGACTCCCCCGGACAGGTCGGGAATCACCTTTGAGGTCGGAGCTCAGCTTGAAGCTCGGGACCGCCACAAGAAATGGTGAGGAACCTATACTCACACACACACACACACACACACACACACACACACACACACACACACACACACACACACACACACACACACACACACACACACACACACACACACACACACACACACACACACACACACACAAAGAAAATCTGTAGTACTCAGACTTCAGACAGTGAAAACATCATTTTCTTTTATTTCTGATCATTCATCCTGTTGTCCCACTGTCAGGTACGCTGCCACGATTGAGGAAATCGACTTTGAGAAAGAGCGGATCCAGGTCCACTTCCGCAAGTG
>NC_136902.1:7938653-7948653 GCF_949606895.1 Notothenia rossii
TGTCAGTCTTTCCTCCTCTTCCTCTCATTTTTCTTTCTGTTTCAGACGTTTGTTTCGGGCACGAAGGTTTTGGCCTGTTGGACAGACTGTCGTTTCTACCCGGCAAAAATCCTCAGAGTGAACAAAGACGGTGAGTTTCTGCTTCAGCTCCACACCTGATGTTATTGTTCAATAATCAATTAGTAAAACCACCAAAAGTGAAGTAACAACTCTATTGTTTTAAAACATGGAAGGGGGAGGTCTACAGTGCTTAAATGACGTTTTGAGGACATGATGAGAGTTGGTTATTCTGTTGAGATAATGGCACATTTGGCACATTTTACTTGTGGCCCTCCCACACCATCAGCTGTGATTCTCATCACACAAATGCATGATCATCACAAATGGGAGATTACATGTTCAAAGGGAAATGAAAAAGCTCTCCAGCGGAGTGGGACATAATATAAACTGGACGTAAATAATTAAATATGATCCACCACACAAATATTAACATTAAACATGAATTTTTTTGAGTTCTTACATTCGCCCAAATGTTTACTTCAAGTTTCAACCTAGAGTTAAATGTGTGTGTGTGTGTGTGTGTGTGTGTGTGTGTGTGTGTGTGTGTGTGTGTGTGTGTGTGTGTGTGTGTGTGTGTGTGTGTGTGTGTGTGTGTGTGTGTGTGTGTGTGTGTGTGTGTGTGTGTGTGTGTGTGTGTGTGTGTGTGTGTGTGTGTGTGTGTGTGTGTGTGTGTGTGTTTTCAGACTCCTACAAAGTGCGTTTCTATGACGGCGTGGTTCTGACTGTGAAGCCCACTAAGATCAAACCCTTTAAGGAAGTAAGTAATGCTTCAATCCTATTGGTCCGCATCTGATTGTCTGCTCCAATTCAAAACTTCCCTGATCATAACGGTGTGTGTGTGTGTGTGTGTGTGTGTGTGTGTGTGTGTGTGTGTGTGTGTGTGTGTGTGTGTGTGTGTGTGGTGGCGGCACAGAAGTCCAGACCTAAGAAGAGTGCGGTGGGAAGCGAGGGATGGGAGGAAGGTGAGAGCGAGGAGGAGGGGGAAGAGAGGAAGGAGGAGGAGGAGGAAGAAATGGAGGTGAGGAAGGAGGAGACGACCTCAGAAATGAAAGAAGGAGATGAAGAGGAGGAGAAGAAGGCCGAACCTTCATCCTCCCATCCACCTGCAAAGAAGAAAACAGATGAAGGTAAGTTAAAAATAAAAAGATATACAAGCTTTCATTTTTTATTTGAATAAGTCTGTATCTTTTTTTTTATGGGTGATGACTGTAATCCAAGTTTCAGACACTTAACTAAAACTAATGAACTCATCCTCTTCCAGGTATAAGCAGTGGAGCTCAGAGTCAGCCAATCACAGCTGACTCCACCCCCCCTGCTCCCCCTGACTCCGCCCCCTGCGAGAGAGGTAAACATCAGAGAGTTTCAGACATGAATAATTACTCCATTGGCCTGAAAATAAGAGAGTTGTGTTTAAAGTGAGAGGGAAGCAGATTTTAGAAGCAGCACAGTTGAGACGTGATTTGATGCGTACCATGTTATACAAAACAGACTGTAACGCAGCTGGTTTGTGTTGCCATTATGAAGCTAATGGCCCATTTCGTCTGCTATATGACCGATGTATATTTCTTCAGCACTCATATATAGCGATCTCTTTGATTGTTCGATTGTCTTTTCTTTGCAGACGTCCTGTTGGAGCGTCAGTCCCACCTGCCCACCACTCACAGATTCAGCAGAGAGCCACGTAAGTTAATAGACAAATTATTATGCGCCACATATTAGGGCTGCTCGATTATGGCACAAATCATAATCTCGATTATTTGGGTCAATAATTGATATCACAATTATTAAAAATGATTATCCATTTACTTTGAAAACTTCCATTTATTGAAAAATAACAATGTGAACAATATGTTTTTAACAGTTGATTACCCTGAACTTTAAGTATAATTCAACTGAAAAACCAATAAAGAAAATAATTTAAAGAAAATAAATAATCGTTTTATTTCTATTATGTTCTTTTCATAATCGTTGCAAGACAAAATCGTAATTAAAATACGATTCATTGAGCAGCCCTACCACATAAACACTACATGTACACAATTTAAGTTTAAAGTTAATACAATACGGTGAGTGAATTGAAAAATGTGTGTTATAGATCTGTGTTTTGGTTATGTATAAGAGCGGGACAGAGAATATGTAACGTATCAAGGGTTTGACGTTTGTTATGTGTCTACCTCCACTGGAACAGCTGATGGAAATGAGCTAAAATCTGGCTTTATATTAATAATATTGTTTTCATGCATGGTCCAAGTTCAAAAACATAACAAGTGTTTCAAAGTGATATTGAAGCTACTGGGATTACCTTTTTGTCAGTGGTGGAGAATATCTTGGATAATGTTTCTTGTGCTCAGTTCAGTTTATTTATATATTTTTTACCTTGAGCTTGACTTCATTTGTTCAAATCTAGCGCCTCCACTCAATCAACATACTCTCTTATTCTCACACAGTCTCCCTGGAAACTGTGAGAGAATTAGCACTCATCACTACAAATAACACTCTGTGAATTGGTGTGTACCAAACAAGTAAATCTCTTAACCCAAAGATGTTCTATAAGTAAAGATAGCCTCATCGATCATTATATGTGTTTCATTTACTTCTCCCATTGGATTAATACCCTCAGAGCTACATTTAGTCGAGTCTCTTATGGGGCATTTCCATTGCAGGGCCTCGCACGGCTTAGTACGGTATAGTTAGGCCTTGGTAGGCCAGGCTCACTTTATGCTGCGTTTCCATTACAGTTTAGGAACTGGGGCAGTAACTATAGTAACGCAGTGTAGGCGGAGCCGTGACGTCATCTTCAATGTGAAACACAGAAAACCAACATCAGCCGTTAGCTCTTAGCCCTCAGAGCTCACAGCTCCTTATATCTGTTCAGAAACTAGACAAAAGTGAAACAAGTCCAAACCACATACTGTCTGTGTCATGGAGAATACAGTCGCTGGTTTATTTATGTCTGTATAGGCCGTTGTTGTGAGTGTGGACGGTCGGAGCATTTACAACGTTAGCTTAGCCAAATCTCCATCAGAAAACACGCATTTTAAAAGGTTTTTCTCCTGCCGTCTGTCTGCAGACTTGTCAAAGCCTTAATTCATGGTTTGTACTAACCGGTATCAGTATGTTGTTACTTCGGCATCATTTTGAAACGTGTATTACAATTAAATCACGGTCAAATATGTTCATCTTGTTGTAGTTGTAGCCCCCTTGCCAGCGATTCTCTCTCTAGTTTAGCATACTCAGCCCGACTCAGCCCGATTGTTGGCCAGGAAAGAAACTGGATTTTGGAGGGCCAGAAAAACTATGAAAAAGTACCCGTTACCCGGAACTACCCCTAGTGGAAACGCAACAAAAAACAAGCCGGGTTTGGCACGGCACGCTTAAACCGTGCTACGCGCTGCAGTGGAAATGCGCCATTAAAGAGCGCTGCCATGGAGAAACCCATGTCACACATTTTAAGGAAATTGACTGTAGTGCGGCATCTTAAACGGCTTCATGAAACCTTACTTTGCATTTTATACTTACATGTTTGTTTTTAACAAACGCTCTCTTCTTCCTCACCTCCCCCCTCCTCTCTCTCAGTGTACAGGGTGATAAAGAACCAGCCCCCTCCCATCCTCTCCATTGAGCTGGACCACAACCCCTTCAAGTGTCCGTCGGCCGGCTGCATGAAGTCCTTCAGGAAGGCCAGTCTGCTGCATTACCACATCAAGTATTATCACTCCGACCAGCATCTGGACGAACAGCTGGAGCCCCCGAGGTGAGTCGCAGGTTCAAATCCCCGAGCAGGAGCCCCTTCGCCCCTTTTTGCCCTCTTCTGGTTGGGTTTACGATATGCCTCTCACACATATACCTACCAAATCTCACATTAGTAGGTGAAGCACAACGAGGGGCTGCTTTTTAGAAAATGTGTAGTGGGGGCTATAGAGCTGATGACATTTTGCCCAGTCCTGACATGTGTGCAAAACATCTCAAGCTTTAAAGAATGCTAAGGCCCTCAAAAACGCAACTCAATTCGGATAAAAATAATAATGCTAGCAACTTCAAAAGGTCCTTTGCTCCGACTCTCTCAGAGCTCGGGCCCTAATTAAAGGTCACCTATTATGCAAAATCCACTTGTTCATGTCTTTCATACATCAGCATGTGTCCCCTCTGTGGAAAGAGATTCTGAAAGTTTCAAGAAAAAAGATTCTCTCACTTTTTGTCCTGATCCATTTCTATAAAAACCGGTCTGAAAATGATCAGATTTTGTAAAGAAACACAACTTGCTGTACCGAAGCAAAAATACACCAAATAAAAACGCAATGGTTGAAAGAGGGTCATATGAGGACAGATGTGTCTAACACTCACTGCTGTTGTTTCAGGAGGAAGCGATCGTCTTCTCAGGGGAGAGACTTCCTGTCGGAGAGGAAGAGTGAGGACCAGCACAGCATCTGTCACCGTGACGACAGAGAGCCCAGCACAACAACAACAACAGGTAGGAACAACAAACCCTTTTAATGCAAGGTTCAAATGTGGTATTTTAAAAGTGTGATTTTTATCCATATGCCTCACTAGCATTTCTTTTTAGATCAGTTTGACTCTGTGAATGTGTATGGCTTACGTTTTGGCACCGTTGGGAGAAGTACTCAGATCCTTTACTTAAGTACAAGTACAAATATTATGGTTTTAAAATACTCCACTACAAGTAAAAGTACTGATTTAAAAACATACTTTAGTAGAAGTACAACAAGTATCAATACATACTCAGAAAAAGTACTCATTCTGCACAATAACCAATTTCAGAATGATATAAGTACAGAAGTATTATCAGTTAAATGTACTTCAAGTATCTTAAGCACTTGTTATTCTCAGAGTAAATTGCTTTTGATTGTTTAGGAGGTAACGATAATGTGATTTCAGTGTCAGTTTTCATCCCTGGTCCAAAGTTACAGAGGGGGGGGGGGCAAATCCGGCCTAACACCAGTTCTGCCATGTCTAGAAGCCATATCTCTGAAAATGTACATAATGGTTGGAGATTTTATGCGATACAATATATTTCAGTGTCATGGCGAGTGTCTTAAAAGGGCCACCATGTTACAGCCAGGACGTTTCACTTAACAGAAAGATTATTATCACGTTTGATGCTGCTACTGATCACAACTGTAGGAGTAGTCCATTCAAAAAAAGTGCAAAAACTGTCCAAAAGTCGCACATAAAATAAAAAATGGCCATCTTTCTGTTGGGTTTGGGATGTGCCTCTCACCATGCCACATATACCTCCAATATTTCAGACTAGTAGATGAAGCACAATGAGGGGCTGCTCTTTAGTACATGTGTAGTGGGCGCTATAGAGCTGATGACATTTTCCCAAGTCCTGATATGTGGGCAAAACGTCTCCAGCTTAAAGAATGCTAAAGTCCTCAAAAATGCATTTAATTTGGGATGAAAAGAATAATAAGAATAATCCTAGCAACTTCAAAAGGTCCTTTGCTCCGACTCTCTCAGTGCTCAGGCCCTAATTAAAACAGATTCAGCTTTCACAACTCAGCAAAACAACTTTTCTTTCTCACCCGTCTCTAAGCAGAAGTGAAGCGTGAAGAAGAGGGGGAGAAATCCGTAGAACAGGAGAGGAAGGAGAGGAAGAACTTCCTGAGGGTCAAACTAAAGAAGAAGAAAAAGAAGAAGAAGAAGAAGAAAATTCAGCCAGGTGAGTCAGTGAACAGACCCGACGCATGACTCGCTTTATTGGACTGTGTTTAAGACGATTACAAGAGCGAACCACCAACAACGTTACGTACCGGAAACACAGAGATAAAGATACGACTTCACTAACACTAGTGCAGCACCAGAGTATCTGTTGCCTCATCGATCACCGATAAGCTTCAAATGTCTTCTTAGTCTTCAGAAAGTGTCCTCAAATCAACTCTACGTCTCATTGGAAATGTGTTTTTTCTGATTAACATAATCTTTCTTTGGGTGGTTGGTCTTTGAATTAAATCCAAAACACAAATTTGAGTGAGTTATGACTCAGATAAAGAGTACACATTTCCAAGGGGTTCATTGTGCAACACAGGATTGCACTATGAAATGAAGTTGTCCGTTTTGCTACACAAGAACAACAATAAATAAAACACCAGGAAGACAAAAAGTGCTGTCCGGCAGGCCTACTGCATTTTTTTTAAATATATCTAAAGCCTGCGTCACACTGTCCTGAAATTGACACTCGATGGACACACGATAAAGGAAATGTTCAAATTCGGCTCTGATCGTAACAACATCGGGCCATTCGTGAGGGCATCTTAAGCCATCGTATGACCGCCGGTGGAGTTTCTCAGGCTCCGGCAGCAACTTCGTGAGCGGGGGCAAAATCTGTAGCATGCTAAGAAATCGGGGCGAAAATACCCGATGGCACCGGAGATCAGACGAAGACGACACGATTTGACAAGATGCCCTCACGATGGCCTTTACGAAGGGAAAATGGACACACTAATTCAACACGAAAATGAACCTTCGTAAAGTCTTTCAGCAATTGTTTGACAAGCCAAAGATTTAGCCACCGCTCACGAAGTTGCTGCCGGAGCCTGAGAAACTCCACCGGCGGTCATACGATGGCTTAAGATCACGAATGGCCCGATGTTGTTACGATCAGAGCCGCATTTGAACATTACCTTTATGGTGTTGTTTTATTGCACAACAAAATCATGTAAACATATTATGTAAATAACCCAATTTGTGTTCTGTGAAACTGAAAAGGATATTACATTGTTTTTGTTATTTTCGTTGCAGTTGTGTGTCTTAAATGTAATTTAGGTTAATTTACCTGTTTTATTTAGATGCTTTTATTTTGAAGGCGAGTTGACAGGAAGTTGTTGTTGCTATGGAAACAACATGACAGAGAAAACGTACATATAAAGATGGAAAAAGTAAAGAACAAAGTCTGAAAATATCAGTAAAGTATCATAGTACTTTAACATAATTGTTTTTGTTACTTTCGTTGCAGTTGTAGTTCTTAAATGTAATTCATGTGTGGTTCGGGGCCATCTTCGTGCAAAATTCACAATTCCATATTCGCCTGTCCATCTGGTGTCAATTTCGGGACAGTGCGACAGGGGCTTAAAGGAATGCAAACATGTTGAGGCGGTACTCATAGTATGGAGAGAAATACGACCATGCGTTGATGTGAGGATTCATTGTTATTTTCCTTCTCATCAGGACACGGCAGCAGTGACGAAGAGAACTCGGACCGCTCTCGGATCGCAGTGAAGCTCTCCTCCGAACAGGAACACACACACACACAAGGTGGACACTGGATTCAGCCGTTGAACGTACGGACGGACGGACGTGAGCTGCCGGTGTGTTTTGGATCTGTAACGTCTGCTCCTCTCTTTCAGCGGACGACGGCAGCGACTGGTCCACGCTGACGGCCGAGAGCGGAGAGGACAACTCCTCTTGGCCGGTTGCCATGGAGACGGAGGAGTGTGAGGTCGTGAGGTGTGTGTGCGAGGTGGACGAGGAGAACGACTTCATGATCCAGGTGAGACAACCACACACACACACACACACACACACACACACACACACACACACACACACACACGCACACATCTTACACAGGAGCAGATACAAATCCAAAAGAAAATCTCTTTCCATCATTAAAAAAAAAATTCAAGTCTGTCTTACGAATAAACCGTTCACGCTTTAAAAGGTATTTAATTTTTATGTTTAATTTTCGCATTTAAATAGAAATACAATACATGTCAAGGGGAGGTAGATGGATTTCCTTTTTTTGTTGTATTTGCTAAATAATTTCCATTTAGCTGTGGTTTTAGTTATTCAATTTTGCAACTATCAACTCTTTTAAAGTTAATAAAAGACAACGTTTAGAGAATGCTGAATAAAGTGAAGTCATAGATACTTCCTGAGCTGTACATGCAACGCTCTTCTTGTTCCCCTTTTCAGAATATAGGAGAAATATAACATGTTTTAAATGAACGTTTGTTCTCCAGTGCAGTTATGGATTGCTGTAATGTTTTTTTCCCGGTGCATATAACTTGTGAATTGATTCTTAACTCAGTGATGGATTTGTGACATTGCATTTGTTTCTGTCTGCAGTGTGAGTCGTGTCTGTGTTGGCAGCATGGCACCTGTATGGGGTTGTATGAAGACAACGTCCCGCTCAACTACACCTGCTACTACTGCAGACACACTGCAGGTAGGAGCTCTCCGTTCTATACTGTTCACATAACTGTACGCAAGTTGGCACAATTCAAAATATAATAAGAATGAGTTGGTCTGGAGTCAAATCTATGGGCTCCAGACCCTCTATGGGCTCCAGACCCTCTATGGGGCGCAGTGGGCTGTGCGTTTGATCATCAGATCAAGGGGGTGTTGGGGAACTCCAGTTCGAAACCCGCTCCCGCCGCCACTAGGTCAGGCCGTTGTGTCCTTGGGCAAGACACTTCACCTGACTTTGCTCCTGTGGGTATTGTCCACAGTACATGACCATTACATGTATGTATGGTATGTATGTGTAATGTGTATCTGTAAAGCGCTTTGAGTCATTGAAAAGCGCTATAATAAATATAAGGAATAAAATCTAAGAAACTGTAGTGCAGGGGTGTCCAAACTACGGCCCAGGGGCCAAATGCAGCCCGCGGACCATTTTGAACCGGCCCTCAGCAAATAAAAAAAGTATAATGTGATACGGCCCACAAATGAAACTTCTGCTTGTCTTATATTGTATTTCTTAACTATAAATGTACAAATACATCACACAGTAGTATTCATGTGGTAATAAGACCACTCTTCAAATAATTCAGTCAATTAAAGTTGGAAACAATTTCGAACATATCTTAGTTGATAAGACTCGCTGACTGAACTGATAAGGCACAATATCTCTAGTGAGGGGCCCCGCCCTTCGTATATTTTTCTGGATGTGGCCCTCGTGAAAAAAAGTTTGGACATCCCTGCTGTAGTTTAATTTAAATTCAAAGCAAGAGATGTTTGTCTGAAGCATAATAACAAATATAACTTTGTACATAGCATAGATGTTTCCCCTTTCGCCGGATTACGAGACTCCTGCTGAGGTTTTGAAATGGTTTGTTGGGTCACCATTCATCATGTGAGAATTGGTGCAGCAAAAGTGTATCAGACAGCTGTCAATCAATCTCACTTTGTCGTGGCTTTTAACCCTAAAGCCTGATTCGGTGGTCATTTGAGGACAATGACACCACAAAGAAATGCCATAAAAATATGTACATTACATTACATTACATTACTCATGTATTCATATTATTTTCCTACTTTCACTAAGTTAAATATTTTTACCAACTTCACTCCTGACCATTTTAGAGTTTTGACCATTTAATGCTTTTGTTTAAATAATGTTACAGTTTAAAAAACAACAAACAAAGTATTATTTTCCGTATACTAGAAACTAGGGGGATTTGTATGCATTTCCTATTTTACTGTTTCCGTCCATGAAATCAAGATGAATCAAGTAAATTGATCATTTAATTCAAGAACATAAGATAATAATCTCGTAGTTCAGAAAAACAGGGCTAATGTGTTTTGATATATATATTTATGAATAGTGATGACAAGGTTCAAGGTTAGTTTATTTGTATATCAAAGACACAGAGGCAATTCAAAGTGCTTCACATAGGCATTCAACACATAATAGTTCAAAAAAAAAGGGAAAAAAAAGACAATTCATAAAAGCGTTAAGTGCTTCATAGACGGTCAGTTACAGTGATATTGACAAACTTCTCTTTTTGTTTGCGTGTGTGTGTCATGTTCAGGGTGGAGGCGGGCTCAGCGTTTCCTGTCGGAGCCTGATTTGCTGATATCTGGTCACATGTTCGGCCTGTCGTGTGTGAAGGAGAACTACTCGGAGGTCAACGCCTCGAAGATCTCCCACACCAGCAGCCTGTTGGCTCACACACACGGTCTCAATCAGGTCCTC
>NC_136902.1:7951153-7965826 GCF_949606895.1 Notothenia rossii
TCTATCTATCTATCTATCTATCTGTCTGTCTGTCTGTCTGTCTGTCTGTCTGTCTGTCTGTCTATCTATCTATCTATCTATCTATCTATCTATCTATCTATCTGTCTGTCTGTCTGTCTGTCTGTCTGTCTGTCTGTCTGTCTGTCTGTCCATCTATCTATCTATGATCAAGATTAGTTCAATTATAGTTGAAAAGAATCATATTTACCTGTATTTTGGGGGAGATAAAACAAATACGCGTGTGGTGTTGTTATAAAGAAATGCATGACAAACTGGTTTTATTACTTTATTATGACGTGATCTCTGAGTTAATAGCTTGAAGTCTGACAATTGTTCCGAGACTTACAGTAGCTAAAGCATGGACAGAGAACCGCTGGGATTCCCTTCAATCAATCAATGTTTATTTATATAGCCCAATGTCACACATGTTACATTTGTCTCAGTGGACTTCACAGTTTGTACAGAATATCAGTATGACAACACGACACCCTCTGCCCTTAGACCCTCACATCGTACAAGGAAACACTTCCAGAGAAACCCCACAGTTTAAAGGGGAACATGGGAGAAACCTCAGGGAGAGCAACAGAGGAGGGATCCCTCTCCCAGGACGGACAGACGTGCAATAGATGCCGTGTGTAAATCGAAGTTAGACCAAATGTTTGGAAATGCATGTGTCTGTAATAAGAAGATGAATCCACGAGGATATCAACAGTCCTGTGGAAGCCATCAGGGAAGTAGTATGGTGAGAGTCAGGCAGGACCGCAGAGACAGGTTCAGCCACGACTCGAAGTCCAGGACTCAAATCCAGAACTCAGGATAGAGGATCCAGGACACACGATCCACAGCAACAGGATCAGCCTCGACTCAGGATCCCGGCGTAGATAGACACCAAAAAGACATTTGGGGGAGGCTGGGTTATTCGGAACATGAGAGTACACAGGTACAGACAGAGAGAAGGAAGAAGTAAGGTGTCCCCCGACAGTCTAAGCCTATAGCAGCTAAACTAACGTGTCTACGTACATGAGCTCCCTTAGGATAGGGTGAGGGAGAAGAGTAGGAACTAAGATGTATGCGCCACATCTATACCATGAGCGCATTGCTCCTAAAAAGTTGTAATGTGCGCTCCACAGGTCGTATTATCTCTGCTGCTCTCACACTACGAGCACCATCTGACCCTACAGTTGTAACCCTGTCCACTTTCTCACACTCCTTTGCAACTTCGAGAAACTGCTTTCTGTCCCGCAGCTCTCCATCCCACCCTGACCTGCAGCTGTGGAGGTTGCCGTGGCGACGAGAGGAGGGGTCCAGGTCGGCCTCCAGCCCGAGAGGAGAGACCTCGATCTGCTACGTGAGCAGCGAACACTGCTACCAAAAACCAGGTGCATCATGGGAGAAATCCGAGGAGAGAGACAAGGAGACGCAGACGGTGGTGGTGAAGCAGGAGCAGGAGGTACACATTTGTGTTTACTTGCACTCTCTTATCTGTTTTATTGTGTTGCTCTGTTGGAGGAGCCTGGGACCTGAGATTTTCATGGACATAACTACACTGTAGCTTTGTACGAATGACAAAGAAAGCCTTGAAACCTTAAAGTTTATAACTTAATTACAGATTTAAAGCAGTCCGGAAAAATATACAATATTGTCTTGTACTCCTTGAAACTACCGACACTTTTTTAGCCACCTTATGCTTTTAGTCGTTTTCCCTTTCCTGTGTTGTTTCTTTACTTCAGGAACAACACACACTCGCGCTTCTATTTGCTAGCGCTCCAACACATTGTTCGTGATAGGCTAAGGGGCGGGACATCTATAAGCAGGTTGACCAATCACAACAGAGCCGGCCAGCTTGCCAATCAGAGCAGACTGGGCTCTGGTTTCAGACAAAGGGTGAAAAGAGGTGCTGCAGCACAGACAGTAGGAGAACAATAAAGAGCTTTTTGAACATTAAAGCATGGAGACATGTAGAGACACTACATACTGATATACACCTGAACATCAACAGGAGAGGACTCTTTAAAGTAGAGACACTACATACTGATATACACCTGAACATCAGCAGGAGAGGACTCTTTAAAGTAGAGACACTACATACTGATATACACCTGAACATCAGCAGGAGAGGACTCTTTCAAGTAGAGACACTACATACTGATATACACCTGAACATCAGCAGGAGAGGACTCTTTAAAGTAGAGACACTACATACTGATATACACCTGAACATCAGCAGGAGAGGATTCTTTAAAGTAGAGACACTACATACTGATATACACCTGAACATCAGCAGGAGAGGACTCTTTAAAGTAGAGACACTAAATACTGATATGCACCTGAACATCAGCAGGAGAGGACTCTTTAAAGTAGAGACACTAAATACTGATATGCACCTGAACATCAGCAGGAGAGGACTCTTTAAAGTAGAGACACTACATACTGATATACACCTGAACATCATCAGGAGAGGATTCTTTAAAGTAGAGACACTACATACTGATATGCACCTGAACATCAGCAGGAGAGGACTCTTTAAAGTAGAGACACTACATACTGATATACACCTGAACATCAGCAGGAGAGGACTCTTTAAAGTAGAGACACTACATACTGATATGCACCTGAACATCAGCAGGAGAGGACTCTTTAAAGTAGAGACACTACATACTGATATACACCTGAACATCAGCAGGAGAGGACTCTTTAAAGTAGAGACACTAAATACTGATATGCACCTGAACATCAGCAGGAGAGGACTCTTTAAAGTAGAGACACTAAATACTGATATGCACCTGAACATCAGCAGGAGAGGACTCTTTAAAGTAGAGACACTAAATACTGATATACACCTGAACATCAGCAGGAGAGGACTCTTTAAAGTAGAGACACTAAATACTGATATACACCTGAACATCAGCAGGAGAGGACTCTTTAAGGTAGAGACACTACATACTGATATACACCTGAACATCATCAGGAGATGACTCTTTAAAGTAGAGACACTACATACTGATATACACCTGAACATCATCAGGAGAGGATTCTTTAAAGTAGAGACACTACATACTGATATACACCTGAACATCAGCAGGAGAGGACTCTTTAAAGTAGAGACACTACATACTGATATACACCTGAACATCAGCAGGAGAGGACTCTTTAAAGTAGAGACACTACATACTGATATACACCTGAACATCAGCAGGAGAGGACTCTTTAAAGTAGAAACAGTATATTCTGATATACACCTGAACATGTGCAGGAGAGAACTCTTTAAAGTAGAGACACTACATACTGATATACACCTGAACATCAGCAGGAGAGTACTCTTTAAAGTAGAGACACTACATACTGATATACACCTGAACATCAGCAGGAGAGGACTCTTTAAAGTAGAGACACTACATACTGATATACACCTGAACATCAGCAGGAGAGGACTCTTTAAAGTAGAGACACTACATACTGATATGCACCTGAACATCAGCAGGAGAGGACTCTTTAAAGTAGAGACACTACATACTGATATAAACCTGAACATCAGCAGGAGAGGACTCTTTAAAGTAGAGACACTACATACTGATATACACCTGAACATCAGCATGAGAGGACTCTTTAAAGTAGAGACACTACATACTGATATGAACCTGAAAATGAGGTTAGCATTTAGCTCCAATCATCGCTGTGTCTTATAATATCTTCACACAGCTGACATTTTATGAGGTCAGGTTTTTAATGTCTGCCTTTTAGAGTTGCCCTTTCCAGCTTCCATTGTTCTGCTTCTCCTCCTCCTGTTATCTGTGTTAGCTCCTCTTAATTAACAAAGTGTGACTTGGCATTTCATGTGAACCTCAGGTGACGTAAGGGTGGTGTAAAAGAAAATCAAAGCTTGTCTCATAGAAACTCAGAGACCTTTAGCAGAAGCTGTTCCTCGTGTTCACAGGAGCCTGCTGTTGCTAAGAGACCACTGAAAACCAGTTTGAAGCTTTCTGCTTGAAAATGTGGAATTATTTATACCTGCTAATGCTCTGTGAGTGTGAGGGCTATGGAGAGAGCTTCGGAGGACTTAGTTTTATGATAAAGAACATTCCTTTTTCTCCATATCTTCACTTCTTCCTCCTATACTTATTTCCCATCTACAGTATAACCATCAGTCATCTTCATTGCATCTTAAAAAACACTTCTTGCTTCATTTTCATGTTGTATTTCAGATTGTCTCTTTGATGGTTTCCTTTGATGAAACAAGTTTTGTCTGTTTTTGTAGGAAATAAAGCTTGAAGATGTGGAGATGGGACCAGCTGATGCTACAGCAGATGCACACTCAGTGACACACACAGACACACCGCCCCGCATAAAGGCAGAGAGCCACACACACACTGCGGAGCCTCGTCCAGCGTCCGAGGCCGAGTGTCAGCTGAACCTGCTGGAGCACGTGGAGACGCTGCACCATCAGATCAGCGCCAGGATGGACCTGATAGAGCGGGAGCTGGACGGTAACACACACACACACACACACACACACACACACACACACACACACACACACACACACACACACACACACACACACACACACACACACACAACACACACACACACACACACGCGCGTTTCAGAAGCGGAGCGTCTTGCCTGCCGGCTCGCAGTTTTTGTTGATTTGGGCATATATCCTGCACAGGCTACTTTGTACAGACAAAGTTAATACTAATTGTAATATCCCAGTTATAAACGACATGAATCAAAGATGTGTTGCTGTATTTTAGTGGTAAAAAAATGCGTTCATCATCAGAATTATTCTATATATATAATTTACACAGTGCCTGTAAACCGGACGAGAACGCTGGCATTTCTCCTCCTCCTTGAAAGACTACGGAGGGATAGGGTCTGCACAATTAGTTTATTTTGGGGATTGACTGGATGCTCTGACCGGTCCACTTCCTGCTCGGCGCTATGCCACGTCTCGCGTCAAAATAGATCAGCCGCCTATTTTTAGCGGAGCCCAGCGCTGAGACGCTTCTGAGCCGTAACGTGGCACGTCTGGTGGAATAGCACCCATTGACTAGAGTGGCCGCGATCGATGTGACAGACCCGGTGGAATCAAGGGGAAAGGTAACATTAAGCTGTCTTTGGCTCTTTTCTGCTGTAACAATGTAAATGTCCCTTCTGTGAGACTAATAAAGGTATTCTGAATCTGATTATTATCATTAACAAAGTCAAAAGAAGCGTTGTTACAGATAATGGCGGGATTCTCTGTCTCTTTTCTCGGTCACATGACACATGTTTCTCTCTCTGCAGTGTTGGAGTCGTGGTTGGATCACTCCGGTGAGCTCGAGCCTCCGGATCCTTTGTCCCGCCTCCCGCAGCTCAAGCAGCGAATCAGGCGGCTGCTGCGTGACCTGTGCACTGTGAGACATCTGTCCGTCTGGCGCTGACTCTTTCCCCTCCCTGACCCCTGACCCCTTTAACTCCTGCGAGCCTCTGCTAGCCAATAGGAGCAGACGGACTGACTGACGGGCAATCACTCGACTGACGGACCTGCAGAGATGGAGTCGTGGAGCGAGTCGACTCTGCAGAGAAACTGTGCGTTGTTTAGAGTCGAGAAGATGCACTACAAAACGACGAGGATGAAGACGTTGTTTTTGTGACTGAACAGGTGCTTTCTATCTGTTACATTTCACAAAAGTACCACAACATTTCCCAAACTGTCCCTCCGTATGTTCAACAACGTGAAGATGAAAGGTTTCGGTATTGGATGGATTTTGATGAGCTGTTGTTATGCAGGTTTTTGGTAAACTTTTCTCTGTTCGGGTGGCTCTACAAACTTAACTGCATGCGTTCTCATTAGCATCAGATTACCGTGTAGTGTTAGCATAGGCCGTTTCCTAGCAACCATCTAACCTGAGAAACTGTGTTACGACCTAAAAGTGTAACAAAGCTCATGAAAACATTGAAAGGATTTGGGCCGATTTTTTTTAAAACATGAAGATTCGATGCTTCTATAAGTTTCCTACGGCAGAGATTTGAAAAATGTTGTTACACAGCGAGTCCTCTGAAATTAAATTGATTTTGCAGCAAAGTGTCACCATTTTTAAATCCTCGTTGGATTGGTTCATACCTGTTTTGCTTTTAGGAATCTAGTAAGATGGAGATATATGAGATCGTCCTTCTTTCTCTGTGTAATGTTTACGCTTAAAAACTGTGTCTCGACGGCGTCTTCCACACACTATCTGTGTCTCTTAAAGGGATGGCGCTGTGGGAAATGTAGTTTTTTATAGTCCCTTGACTACAGAGGTGACACTCTATGTCCTTTTTCACAATTTTTTTTTACTGGTTCTAACAATCACGTGTTTTAAGATTGTTTTAGTGACATTTCGCTGCAAAATCAGTTCATATCAAAGGAATCGCTGCATTTATGTGCTCCAGATTTTCAAATCTAATTCGTTTTTGGTGGACACAAGACCCTTGTTGTGTGTCTGAACCACACAGATGGATGTATAGAGGATTTATAAAAGACGATATAGGATCATCTTTCTCTCTCTAGGAAACGAGCTCAGTTCAGTACTTCCTTCACTTTCTCTTCCTTTTTTTTCTCGTTTGATATTTTCAGGTTTTAGGCATATTATTTCGACTTTTCTAGATTTTTATCTGTGCTTTTGATTGTTTTCTGCATAATGTCTCTTTCTGACATACGAAGAAAAACCCTAAAAGCAATGTTTTAATCAGCTTCTACTTTGTTCTTGACCTTTGGGAACTGTATACGTCACTAAATAATATCCGCTCACAGGTTCATTTTGTGTTTCGGTGCTCTCAGATTTTTCAGCAAAAACAGCTAGCTCGTTATAACCTGTACAAATATTTCTTTCAGTTTAATCTCATATACTCGTCTCTGTTGATAGTACCGGTAATCATTCATTTCAGATGAAGAGTATTGATAGTTTCTTTCATCGAGGCCAGTGTAATAAACTGTTTTCAGTCAAATTAACCAGCAAGACGTTCCTCTGTTGTGACAAAAAACTCATTCTACGTGTAAATATGTCCAGGTAAATGTTTTATACACTCGTGTAAGAAGCTAACTGTAAAAAGCTGTAGATTTATTTTCATAGAGAGATTGGTTATGAATCAGGTTGGTTAATATCTGATGTGTTTGAAGAACGCAGAGCTTCTATTGCTTCTCTTTAGTTATCGTGCAACCGCATTTGTTTGAATTGTTAACTGTTTTTATTTCAGTTCATGTTGCGTTCAGGCGGTCCTCCACAACTCGAAGAATCTAATCTCTCCTGTTGAAAGAAAGGCAACTTTATTAATATAGCTCATTTCAGCAACAGGGCCATTCAAATAATTACAACCAACATTAAAAGGGCGTGATCAAATTACATTGAAATACATTGGAAAACTTTCAAAAAAAAAGAATAGACATTTTAAAGAAGCGTGTGAGATGTGAATAACTCTTTGATTTAATAAAGGGGCAAAAAAGTAAAATATTTAACCTTGATTAAAAAGACGTTCATTTGTATCACGCCTGCAGTTTTCATCTAAACATCCACATGTTTGTAGACACTCGATTTTCTGAGTTGGAGAGGACACGCCTGAAGGCAACACAGGTTCACACACATTAAGCTACAAAGTCAATGTTTTGTTTCTGTGTTCTGTTTAAAGCATGAAGTTTTCTGACGAATTCTAACTTTGATTAAAATGAAGAAATTCCTGTTGTGTGTGTTCGATGTTTCATTCAGGACTGAATCAGGAAATTCATCCACCTCTGAACAGTCTGAAAAGCTGCCAACCAAAATTCAGCTCACTTTTAAAGGTCCCATGACATGGCCATTTCTACTGATCATAGTTCCATTGTTAAGGTCTACTAGAATAGATTTACATTGTTCAATGTTCCAAACTCACATTGGTTTCTCATACAGCATCTCCGTATAGTATGTGTATTCACTCTCTGTCCTACACGGCTTGTTGGAGCTCATGCCCTCCTCTCTCCCTGTGAGCCCAGGAGCGGACAGATTTCCGGGTCGGCGATACAGCGAGAACAAGCGAAACTCATCCTGAGCACACACAAACACTCACAGCCGAAGTAAAAACAATAAGTGTGGCTTGATATGGAGTAAGAAAAAGGTTTAGAACGCTGTGAGAATGGGTCTGCGGAGAGCATTTCTCCACGATCCCAACTCGTCTATTGCCAGCGTTCAGGGAGCTCTATGCAAGTCAATGGGACTCCCTGTTAGTTAGCCAAGGGATCCAGAGGCCTACTACGAAGCTGGATTTTCCTAACCTGGATATGTTTGAGTTAGCCGGTTGGCCTAATCCAAAACATACGCGCTCTCGCTAAGCGGTACTACGACGCTGGTTATCAAGTGGATCTCTCAAGCCAGCCGTGCCCCATCTAGTTAGGTGCGCGTTCACATGAAAGGGGTGGTATTTGGAGCATTCGACCAATCACAACCATGGAGAAGCGCACTGACAGCACAGCGTCATACTTCCTGAATGAAAAGTCAACTATAATATTAGACAAATATAAATAAGTTAAACTTTAAACATCCATGACTTAAACACTTTATCCAGGATCAAAGCCACATAGCTGCACCTGCAAGGTGAATACAGCTGGTAAAAGAAAAAGTGTACATTAACAGGTTTATGATATCACTGCCCCGTCTAAGACACGATCTGACTTTAATTACATTTGTGTGTTTCGTCAACTTAATGTGTTGTTTAAAATAATACTTCTGCATACAGTATGTGACACTGTGAGTGTTGCACGGCCAGATACGGCTCAGCTGACTCAGATAAGGAAATATATGATACATTATGATGTGATATGCTGCGGACTGTACTTAATGTTACTTTGATCCGGTTACTTATGTTGTGGCAGATATTTAAGTAAGCTTTCTTAACTCTAATGTTATAATAGTCAGATTGCTCTGAAGAGGGGAGGTAATATTCTATTAATGTTCACGTTCACACAGTCGGTGATTTTTGCCGGCCGTCTTTCCTGCAACGGCAGCTTTTCTGTATTTCCTTTCTCCTGTAATATGACTTGATCGCTTTAAACTCCGCACACTGAGCTCTGATTGGTCAGCAGGCAGTGCTTTCGCTGAGTTGAGCTCTTAGCCTGCAACCTAACCTGCTCCGGAGCAGGTTAGCCGCACAGTATAAGTTACCATGGAGATCTAGCCTGCTAAAAAGAGAACCAGCGTCGTAGGACCGGAAAGCCCGAGCTTTCCCTGAAGTTAGCCGGCTAAGCGAAAATCCAGCTTCGTAGTACAGGCCTCTGGTGTGTGAGGTGCTCCGCGGATTGGTCCATTTGGGCCAATCCGGTCATTTGTTGTTGATTTGGGTGTTCACACGTCACAGAACCCAGGAAGAAAACAATGGAAAAAGATAAATCTCCAACGAGGCGTTTTGGGGCAGCGTGGACTGTGTTAGAGTTTTACTCGCTACACGGTGTACTTTGAGGGTTTGTGACTCTGCAGACCGTTTACATGCATAAAAACCTTCATAACACACAAGGGGACGGGTAATAACCGGAAAAGCATGACATGGGCCCTTTAAGTTTAAAGAGGAGACAGCCGGGGCAAATGGGAAAAACATTTTAAATTCAAACGGAAATATGATTTTTTTTTGTTTTCCCTCTCCTGTAATAAAAAAAATAAACAGATTTTTGAATATTAAAGCATGGAAAGATGTCACAGTAGAGACACTAAATACAAATATGAACCAGAAAATTAGCATTAAAGCGGCCTTTTGACAATTTAATATGCATTTTGGATATTTTTTTCTGTTATCCCCTGGGTTCAGTGAAGATGTGTGTATTATATTTCATGAAGAAAATCTTTTGAGATATTTTTTCACTCTGGACCAAACAACACAAAAACACTTCCTCCTCTACAGCCACAGTGATCACATGGCTACAAATCTATATTGAGGCTTTTGTTTTGCTTCTGAACAGCCGGGGGAGGGCACACACACACACACACACACACACACACACACACACACACACACACACACACACACACACACACACATTAATTGTGCCATGAGGGAGTGTCCTCTGAACAAACAGTGAGACCATCTGGCTGATGGGTAGAAAACATAAATCAACATAAATACAGATACTCAATCGAAACAAACATAATTAACATTTCTAGAGACAGAGAACCTCATCCCAGTGACCAGTGGTGTCATGTCACTAAATCTGTTGTGCATTTAGTTTTGTCTTCAGGCTTTATTCTGTATGTGTCTTAACTGTTGAAATGAAAACATCACAACAAACAAACGTTGGTTTTTAATATTTTCATTAAAGCTGAATGGGATTACCTCAAAGTTCCCTTGATCATGAATTACCTCTTTCTGACAGTGTCTATTATATAAATAGGAAAGGTAAATGTGTAATAAAAAGAGAAAACTAAGTTATTTATAAAGACAAAACAAATAAAGCAGTTAATTGTAATACAGTTTGTATATTACATAATACATTTGGTGCAGTTTTCTAAGTTCAGATGAAGAAACCACTGATTTGATCTAAATTTGAAACACGGCCAGGACTGTTTTCTTTTTCTCTTCCTGCCAGAAAAAGTAGAATCCAACCAAAATATCCATCTGGCTTCATCTCGAGTTAACTTCCCAACACTCCTACAAACAGACCGCTGCTGAACAGAGGAGAGGACGAAGAGATTATACAAACAAGGACATCCTTGTGTGTGTGTGTGTGTGTGTGTGTGTGTGTGTGTGTGTGTGTGTGTGTGTGTGTGTGTGTGTGTGTGTGTGTGTGTGTGTGTGTGTGTGCGTGCGTGTGTGTGTGTGTGTGTGTGTGTGTGTGTGTGTGTGTGTGTGTGTGTGTGTGTGTGTGTGTGTGTGTGTGTGTGTGTGTGTGTGTGTGTGTGTGTGTGTGTGTGTGTGTGTGTGTGGCAGCAGTATAACACCTTAACCACACTGGTGTACCCAAGCTATTTGCTTAGATTTATTTGTATAACCACAGTACATGACTGGTCTAAATTGTCCGCAACACTTTGTATAATAACATTTGCCTAAACAGGTGCATGCAAATCTCTCTTCAATGCACTGATTCTCTCTTTGAGCACAGATTGAGAACGCATTGAACTCAAACTAAGAAAATAATAAAAACAACCTTTCAAAAGCATGTCTTTGATAGGGAACTTTTTTTTGTATATCTTATGGAATAAGATGTATTGCTGTGGATTAAACCTATTCTAACACTATATACATACATACAAACATACATAAATACCTAGATAGAAACATATAACATCAGGCACAAACACAATAGAGGAGAGCTTATAACAGGTTTAGACAAGATAGTTTAGTTACACTAATGCAGCAGTGATATAGGTCCAGAAACAAAATGTATATTAGACAACAATAATAGTGAACATTTTACTGCACAATGAGTTTTAACATTTTAACTTTCATGTAAGATGATAATTTTGTATTTTTTGACTGCTTTTCCATGTTGGGACCATATTACAAAAGATAAATCAACTACTAAATTCAGTTATTTTGTAATACTTTCTACTTTTTTCAGCTCTTTCTAAATAGAAATAACACCTGTTAGAGTTTGGTGCCCTCGTGACCGCGGACTGAATGCACGCCCTCTTGTTTACGGTGACGTAGCTCCGCCCCTTTACTCCGCGTGCTGCTGACAGTGAGCTCAGTGTGAGAGACAGAGGAGCCTCGCGACCACCTGCTAAACTCTCCAACGGTTATCAGTTGAAGGGCTAACGTCTAGTAGCAGCTAACCAACTAACGAACGGAAAACTTCAGTATCCAGTGGAGATAACGACTGACGGTTAGTAACTAACTGCTTTGTAACGGATAACGTTTGCAACGTAACGGCTACCTATTATCTGATTAGCTATGAATAGCTAGTGTAGCTCATTAGGCTAATTGTCGTATTAACGGGTACTTCTGAGTTAGCTCGTATGTTATTGATCCGTCCTTGTGAGGGTTATCTTCTATGGCGACGGTGTATTTGGTTACTGCCGTGTGTGTGTGTGTGTGTGTCTGTGTGTGTGTGTGTGTGTGTGTGTGTGTGTGTGTGTGTGTGTGTGTGTGTGTGTGTGTGTGTGTGTGTGTGTGTGTGTGTGTGTGTGTGTGTGTGTGTGTGTGTGTTCGTGCGTGCGTGTGCTAGTGTGGGGCAACGTCTCCCATAGTAACGGTTGCTACGCCTGAGCTGTGTGTCTGGAGCTAACATTAGCATCCAGGCTCATTAATTAGGCAGCATTTAAGTGTGTGTGTGTGTGTGTGTGTGTGTGTGTGTGTGTGTGTGTGTGTGTGTGTGTGTGTGTGTGTGTGTGTGTGTGTGTGTGTGTGTGTGTGTGTGTGTGTGTGTGTGTGTGTGTGTGTGTGTGTGTGTGTGTGTGTGTGTGTGTGTGTGTGTGTGTGTGTGTGTGTGTGTGTGTGTGTGTGTGTGTGTGTGTGTGTGTGTGGGCGGACAGCTGAGCCAAGAGCATCGTTATACACTCACTTCATATTGGAAACGCAGTTAACGCACACAGATATGATGCTAAGCTTATTATTGTAACTGATCATTTTTAGTTAGACTTGAAATGTCTAATACTTTCACAAGTTATCTTTCACATTATCTGTGTGCATGATCAATACATTATCCAAGTTCCAGGTGAACGTCAACACGTAACGCTGCAACTTTATGCTACTTAATATAAAGGGAAAGCGTACAGGGTTTCATTTTCTATGACTAATCTATAAGAAAAGTTAACATCATTTAAGGCATCGTGGATACACAGAGGTTGTGGTGATGGACAAACACAGCAAATCACCAATCATAATCCTTCTTAATCAATTGATCAAATAACCAAAGTGGACAACCTTAACATTTGAGAGGAACAGGAGATAATACTGAAAGGAAGCTGTGATTGCAAAAGAGGAATGCAATGTAATTTAAATGAAAAATGTTAAGGTTCAGAAAGGATTACCTTAAAACATGTATAGTATCATCTGATTGAAATTCCTGAATGTTTTTCATATGATAATAAATAATAACAATATTGCATTTTTAGTGCATTTTTTTATAATGTTTTTTCTGAACATCTTGCACCGCTAGTTTGATTTCATACTCTGCATTCCTCTCAATCAACAGAAAAAAACGTTTATGAAGGACGAGTTAGATTGACAATTTTAACTATATCGACAGTACATCTCATCTCTGTGCACTGATCAAACTTCAGCTTCACTGTCAGTCAGTTATCTGTTTGGGTCAAAGCCAGATTGCCCACAGGAAGCTCAACATCCATCTAAACCACTCCGAACCACTGTTACCCAAGCTGTCTGCACACACACGCACACACGCACGCACGCACGCACACAGCTGGATGGCATACTGCCAATGAGAGGTCACTCGCTCTTTCCATTAGATTCACACTGTTGGATAAGACACAGGAAGACACCCAGAGAGACAGACAGATAGATGGGTAGACAGACAGGTAGCAGATCTGGATCATGGAGGCAAGATAATTACACATTACGCAAAAAACCTCGGCCAAACTGTCTTCAGGCTGCTCTTTATTTTGTTGGACTTTACGTGCATGTTTACCTGTTGTGCTGCTTTTACCATTCATTCATCAGCTTTAAAGATGACTTTGAATTCCAAAATCCCTGACAGACGCTCACCCGTGACATTTTGATAGGTGTTACTGTCTAACACCGTACCTGTCTCCCTCTTTTTAAATCTGCCATGAAGACGTGTGTGTTCAGGTTGACAGTAAAGCAGTTCTATAATGGAGGAGCTTCACGACGTCCAGCTGACTGAGATCAAACCTCTCCTGACAGGACAGGTACAGCACCATTTTGTTTGATAACACATGACTAAAGGAATATTCAACAAAGACATATCTTACCATCCGATCCATATGTGCTAGATGCTTGAACTCATTTCATAACAACAGTGATTAACGAATGTCTCTCTCTCTTCAGAATGGGAGAAATCTGCAGGACTTTGACTGTCAGGTGAGTTCAGCACCGTCATGTAACACCTTCACACCTTTCCTCTCTTTGGCATTATGTAGTGCTAGAATCTGAATAAAAATACAATAGGACTTTATTGTGAGATCAAGTCCGACATTTTTCTTGCATCACAGAAGCTTCCGTTTCAAAATCAGACAACAACAGATATTAAGACGCAATACAAGGAAAACATGGCACTTTTAATGGTGTTATTAAACCCTGAGTAACGTACAGTCACATTGGTACATCGGTTAATTTACTTTATTTTAAAGAATTATCCTTTTTATAAGTACTCAATTGCATTGGTTTTTATGCATTCGACAGCCCTATTAAAAATATAATGGAAATTGTTTGTTTTTTAATGTAGCAAGGACGATTCATTTACAGGCTTGCCAACTAAATGATGTCCTCTCTGCAGCACTCTAATCTTATTGTCCATGGAGATGAACTAACATAACTACGCACAACAACAAAACAACAGGCAGGAAGTCCAAACAGTGTTACTGCTGGTTTCAAAGTAGAGGGGTTGACAAAAAAACATATTCTTTAGAGTCAATGCGCCTGATAACAATTTACACAATATTGATTTGTCTATAATTTGTCTTCTTCATGTTATAAAAAGTAAATATTTATGTGGAGATATGTGTGCTGTATGCAAGAGGTCAAACATCAGGCTGAAACTAGTTCAATAAGCATTAG
>NC_136902.1:7966026-7998526 GCF_949606895.1 Notothenia rossii
AACTCCAGTATAACATTTGATTACGTCTCTTGTTTGACACTTTAAAGGTTGAATTATATTTAAATTTGAGGAAAATCCACAGTGAAAAAGACATTAATGAATCATCGTACATAATCATGACATCTATATTGACCACAAATAATTGAGAATATGCTTAATAATAAAAAAGAATCAGCCAGGCTTAGAGCTACATTACATCTCATTTAGCTCACACTGTTATCCAAAGCAACCTACATACACTTTAATAGAGTGATAAAGTGACACAGTGAAATATAGTTAAAAAGTCTCGGTAAAGTCAAGAAAAAAATAGATGAAAGTATTTATTTTTAAACCGTTGTTTTCGTCTTATTTCCAGTGGAAAAAAGGTTTGTTTACCAACATATTTCATCATGTTTACATCAAAGGAACCCTGGAAGAGTATCACTTAAAACAAGTGTTATGAAAAAGTCACAAAAAAAGCCATAGTTGTTCAGTAATATGAAAAAAGAAATTACAAATATTGTGTGAAAACAGGATTCAAATAGTCATATTCTAATATCTCTGTATACAAATGTATAGCATAGTGTGACATACAAATAAATCGGTCAAAAGGTATAGGTTGATGGAAACAAATATATGACAGATTAAGGCTGGAGCCATGCGAGGACGATAACGCAAACGGACCGAAATCGATATCAAAAAAGTCTTCGGTCCACACGCAGTAGACACCAGAAACCTGTCAGTTCACACGAGACCGCTCGAAAGCGCTGGAGAAGCTGTAGTACATATGCCAGGCCTGTAAGTGGCGCTGTACTCCTGCCACAAAAGCATTATTTATTGAGCTTTAAAACAAATTGATAACGACTATATAATAATATAAGAATAAAAAACGGAGCCTCCTTTTTCCTCCCCCTCTTCTGAGAGCCCAGCAGCTGATCTCTGAGCGGGAGAGGCGGGGCTATTGCTTCAACGTTATCAGAAAATTATGGTATAGGCGTAAACACGGAGCCGTTTTCCCCCCCAGAGCGTTTCTTTTGCAGATCTGACCACCTTGGGACCCGTTATTTTTATCGTTTTATGCGTTTCCATGTCGGCCTCATGTGGCCGAACCGTCTATACAGTATCAGGGGTGCCCACACTGTTCTGGCTGGTGAGCTACTTTTGAAATGACCAGCTCACCGAGGTCTACCAACCAAAAATAAAATCCCAAATTGCAAGGGTTGCTGAATAACACGTTTTATTTATACATGGCATAACTACAATAGGGCTGCAACAAACGACTAATTTGATAATAAATTAATCTATCGATTAATGAAACGATTAATCGACTATTCGGACTATTACTGCCTTGCACAATTTCTCAAACGCTCTTATTTAGCCATCAACTTTTAGATTTAGCTTGAAGTTGTTTTAGGCATGTGGAAAACTTGATTCAAAAATACATATATTATTAAATGAACTAAACAAATTGTGAACAAAATTAACATTGCTTTTTATGAATTAAATAAATATTATTTCACATCAAAAGAAACAACAATGTTTTAACAAATCGTATTAAATAATCTGATGACAGAACTGTAAACAGAATATCTGAAACTTTAACAAAATAAAGAGTAACTCTGTTACCTCTAATCATTAACCCATGTTTGTTGCTGCTACTATACATAATACGTGATGTGGAAACGTTACTCGTGGCGGGTAACATTTAACCACACCCTGGAGTGCTTCTCTCCGCCATCTCCTCTGTGTGTTGCTGCATGTAGCAGCCGCGTATGTGTGTAAACTGCCCCGCCCCCTCGCACACAGACGTGAGAGAGATCTCGTCTCGATTGGAAAGATAGAAAATACAGCGACCATAGACGCATTTGTTTGTCTTTTTGCATGTTAGAAACGAGTTGGCGACACTAAGACTAAGAGATAATGTTTGTGTAGCAATAATACATGACCTTTCTCTTTCTCAACTCGCTACTCGGAGGGAAGTCGCTGTCATATGCCTTGTGAACACTCCGATAATGCCTCTCCACGTTACCTTTCTTTGGCAGAGCGACGCTTGCTTTACAAATAAGGCAAATAACCTTTGAATGTGACATCACAAAAAAAGATTCTCCCTCCCATTCTGTGTGGAAGTGGTATGTCTTTAGCTTTTTGCTCGGTCCCGCACTCATTTTGTTGTTTGCCTCTTAATTTGAGTTTTCCCAACACTTGACTGATTTTGTATCGCTTTGCATTCTGGGTTAACAGACTGGAAAGCGATAGGTCGCTTTTTCTGTCAATCAAGTAAACTCCTGAATTAAGTGGCAGGCAGGCCAAGGGAGGAGGGATCAAAACCTGTTTTGTCTATTTTAACGGAGCTGGATTTTTTGATTTTTATGAATGACTCGCGATTTACCAGCATTGCCCTCGACCGCGGTCGACGTACTGGGCACCTCCGGTCTATATGATAGAGAACTGTAGCGGATATGACCGTTATCGTCCTCGTGTGGCTCGGGCCTAAAAAAGTCTAGAAAAATAGAAAAAAGCCACACTTAGTATATATAAGTATGTCCAACGTATAACACAAATAACCTGGGTTTGGAACAGTAACATGTGACAAAAGTTGAGAATACATCATTATTTTTGATAAAATATTGTTAATATTCTTAGAAAAAGGCAAGATTTTGAAGTATGTCTTAAATCCTAAATTACAGAAAATGTTTAAGTCTTACCAAATACCAACAACCACTTCACAAAGTTCAAAACAGTTATTATGAAGTCAGCTAAATCCTTAAAGATCATATCTATATTAGTACGTTTCATGTGTAATATTTTTATATTTAAAAGAAAGATATTACACATAAAACACGTGCTAAATGCTGCTGCTGACTTTGGTTACTAAAAAAAAAGAAGACAGAAAAAACTATTTTCTAATCATAAATCTATCGATCATAAATCTATCGATTTAGATTTATGATTCGAAAATTATAAAAGTATATAACAGAACGTGATCTGTCTCTTCAATGTGTGTCAACCACAGACCTTACTTTGAGCTACTTTCCCAAATCCTATGGAGAAATTGCATTGCTTTTTGTCGAAGGAACCGGAAGTGGTAAAATGCTAACTTACTTCCGGGTTTTAGGACGCGTCACTGTGGCACTCTATACCGTAGACACACAGAAGCAATTTGGGCTTAAGTATCCTACACAAGGTCACTACAACTGGGTTGCGTTCCAATAGTCCATTTAGCTTAGGAACCTTCCTAACCGAGTGAAATGACCCGGAAGTACGTCAGTGGCAGCCATGATAAGTGCCGTTCCAATTCTCCAAATGAAAGGAAAGGAGGTTTCAAACTTCCTTTATAACCTCCTTTAGCTTAGGAACCATTGGACCTCCCTAACCGAAAGGAGAGGAGAAAATGCTGCCCCACAATGCCTTGCAGCCGCAGCATTTGACGTCACACAACAGTCGGCCGTTCACGGAAACAAACGATTATGACGGAGAAATTATATCATGAAAGTTACGGTGCTTATTAAGCTTTTTAAAACGTATGTGGTAAGTTGCCAAAGTGCTTTGTTTTGAACGTTCATCAGTATTATAATCAAAAAGAGAAATATGAACGTTAGTTTTTACTGAAATGATCAAATAAAGTCAACATTTCACTGAGCTGTGTGGGGTTTGTTCAACTTTTAAAAGATGTTTGAATGGTGATGTACACAGTGATAGATGTTAAGGACTAACGTTTATAATAAATACATTTGTATTGATTTTAAGATATTTTCATAGTTCATACAATCATACGTATTGGGATCATTTGTATTAATGTGGACCGGAGGGAGAGGGTAACGAGCATACATTTCACTTTCCTTTTTTATTTCCATTCCAACTTTGGTCATGAAGAATATGTTTCTCTGTTGTCCACGTTCATAAAGCATAAAGCAACAGCATCAGAGCACGGTGCAGAGTCTCTAGATGAGTTTACAGTAGACCCTCCTTCTTATTAAACATCCATGTTGTAGTCCGCTGTATAGAACACTGTAGTTTCCATAGTTTCCCCACAGCAGCAGACGCACACAATGACGTCCGCTGGCGCATCATAAACACGTGGGATAGTGAAAGTGCAGTCGGATTCTCTAAAGTACCGCAGTCTCTTCTCCTAAGTCCTTTTGAATTCTCCTATCCACTATCCCTTAACCCCGTGACGTTTCACTCAGAGGTCAAGGAATAGGAGATAGGGATAGAATTTAGGAGCCGATTTTTGGATTATCGGAACGCAACCCTAGTCTATCGCAGGGGTCGTCCAGCGGCTACCCCCCTGATTGGTTTACACCCATTCCCCCCCTTAGCCACACCGCCTTTGTTTGAGAGAGAATTAAACCATTGGGGGATGAAAGAAGGGCAACAAGTGGCTGGCTGATTAAACCGTAAGTCCTTCGGGCTCTCAGCCAATGAGTACAGAGATTATTCCTCTTGTCACACCATCTCTATCTGCAGAAGGCTAAAGGACAACCACTGACCTCCTTCTGTTCCTGTCTCTAGTTTTAATATTTCTCTCTATTTATAAATCACGCCGTCTTCTCTCTTCCTCTCTAAAACTCTCTGTTGTCCTCCTCCTCCTCCTCCTCTGTCAGGATGTATGACTCTCTGGATTTGCACCAGATCTCCTGTTCTTTAGGAGTTGGGGTGGTGAGTTAGCCAGTTAGCCGTTCATTAGCCTCAATCTCTTGAGTCATGCTTTGCCAGCTACTAGCTAACAGGAGTAAGCATTTTAGCCAATTAGCTAGTTAGCCGTTCATTAGCCTCAATCTCTTGAGTCATGCTTTGCCGACAATTAGCTAACGAGTCAGCCTTTTAGCCAGTTAGCTAGTTAGCATGCTCATCTTGTTTATCTCCATTCACGCTGTTAGCTGGCAGGCAATACATGTGTTGACAAGCTCGCCTGTATGTTTTCTGCTTCAGGGTTAAACTAGAGTGAGAGTTAAACTTTAAGTTAAAAGCGAGATAAAAAGGTTTATTTTTGCTTCTTTAATTAGTAACTTCAACACAATACAAAGTCCTGGTTCAGGGAGTAAATCAAACATCCTGTTTATTGTATATTCAGCAGTTTATATAATAAAATACAGCTATGCTGTGGAGTGACACGTGTCTGCACATGCGTTTTTAGGAAGCTTAACATCCATTAATAGAAACTGTCAGGTGTTTCAATTGAAGAGATTACTTCTCAGCATCTCAGCTAATGTGAACCCATTCATCTGTCCGGCCATACTCCATCCAGGCTTTCAGTTATTATCTCAGCTTCAGCGTTTTCATTCCAACATTCAGTTTTCTTATAAAGCTGAATCTATGTTTCGATGTATGAGCTGTTAAGTGCTTGACTTTTGAGATATAAGGCCTCAACCTCATAGAAAAGTCCTTCAATTAGATTTTTTTAAGAAGGTTTTGAAATAATTAAATTGTAATTTTCCCAGATATTAAATAACCCACTCTTAGTTTCCTTCTTCATGTCTCTCTGCCTCTGGCATTGTGACCAGATATCCTTATTTTATCCATAAAACAATGACTGACCTTCATAATCATTTAATTTGAATATTGTGCTTTTATTTTAAGTTCCATTGCGTGCTGACATGTAGACCTGCATTCAAACTAATGTCATCAAGCTTTTTAGTCTTGTGTTCCAGTTTCCCACGTGATCATCTGTATTTCTAGAGCATCTCTCTATCCAGCCACTACTGTCTATCGCACTCATTTTAAATAGCATACATTTGCTTGACAAGGCGTCTTTTACTATGGCCTATTTAGAGAAAGCCTCCAGCAGTTGTGTCTCTGTGTGTGTTGCTCCTGCTGTAGTGTTTGTTGTTGGTGCAGACGGCAGGATGTTTATTTGTTATTGCCTGCTGTGTTTCTCAGGAGCACGATGTGGAGACAGCCCACGGTGTGCTGCACGTTACCATGAGGGGAGTTGCTAAGGGCAACCGACCCACAATCCTCACCTACCATGACATCGGACTCAACCGTGAGTCAAGATTCACACACATCATACAGTACATGCGGCTCAGAGGGAAAACATGTGAGGACTTAACATGGTGTGTGTGTGTGTGTGTGTGTGTGTGTGTGTGTGTGTGTGTGTGTGTGTGTGTGTGTGTGTGTGTGTGTGTGTGTGTGTGTGTGTGTGTGTGTGTGTGTGTGTGTGTGTGTGTGTGTGTGTGTGTGTGTGTGTGTGTGTGTGTGTGTGTGTGTGTGTGTGTGTGTGTAGATAAGTCTTGTTTCAACAGCCTGTTTAACTACGAGGACATGCAGGAAGTCACACAGCACTTCTCCGTTCTGCATGTTGATGCGCCAGGACAGCAGGAAAACGCTCCTGTGTTCCCCACCGGGTAACACACACACACACACACACACACACACACACACACACACACACACACACACACACACACACACACACACACACACACACACACTGAACAAAGAAACCTAACACACTCACTGTCCTCTGCTTGGTATTAACACATGTGCACAAGTCCCTCAACATTTTTCACTGGGTGACACACACACACACACACCCACACACACACACACACACACACACACACACACACACACACACACACACACACACACACACACACACACACACACACTTGATGTTATTCATCACTAAATAGGGTTCACCATTAAAACATCGGTGTGGAAGTACAACAGAAGGACAAAAAAGGATACTATGATTGCAGTTGTCCTATTATTTGAATTGGACTCCCTTCAAAATCAGATTTTATATCCTTTTGTCATATTAATGTTTTTGAATAAAAAAACGAATCTAAAGTGAGTAGAACAAAGCATAGGGAACTTAAAGATAATTATCTTGTGTCTAGTTGTGTTGGCAGCTTAATATTTAAAACCATTTTTCTTTATAAAAGTCTGTGGCAGTTGTCTTTGTTATAGGCGTGTGTGTGTATTCTTTTAATACTTGCAAGCAGACACCTCCACCAAAGAGTGTGTCTGCTTGCGAGCATTAAAAGAAGATCTAAAAATACTTTATATCGATATTCTGTTCCTTTGCATATTTGCCTAACTCATCTTTTACTCTAAGACCGCAGCTGATTTTAAGTTTCTACAGCATTTGGGGGCTCGTCCGGGATCGCTCGCTCTGGATATAATCCTGATGGTGGTTTTGGTCCCCACGTCTTTGCCGTAACCTTTTACCGGGGCTTCATTCAACCTCACTACGACATCGTATTCATCTATACGGGAGCCCAGAGACTTGTTGAACAGGATTCCCCCGTTGCCCACAATGATGCATCTTTTACAGCTGAGACTGTCCAGATGCTCCCCGAGTCCGTAATTTGTTGTGGCAGTGACAATGCTGTCTATGACTCTCTCTTGTGTTTTGAATCCAAACGGAGGTAAGTAATTGCTGACTTGTGCAAGACGTTTGAAGTTTCGATCAAGAAACATGGGTGCTGGTTTCATGAACTTAGGATAGATGGTGGTCATCTTGGCTGCTGCGTATCCCGGCTTGCACACTCCTTCGCTGAGGTTGCCATACTTGTAAGCCAACTCCTGTGAACGTTTTGTGTCCAGCTGCAGCAGAAAGCCCTGCTTATCATACAAAGTTCCTCTTTGAAGACCATCTGTCTGAGCCACTTGAAATCCAGTGGTTTGAAAGCGGAAAAAACAAAAAGGGAGTCTTTTTCATAGTTGTCGCTCTTCTACCACTGGATTTCAACTGACTCAAACAGATGGTCGAAACTTCAAACGTCTTGCAAAAGTCAGCAATTACTTACCTCCATTTGGATTCAAAACACAAGAGAGAGTCATAGACAGCATCCTCGCTGCCACAAAATATTACGGACTCAGGGAGCATCTGGACCGTCTCAGCTGTAAAATATGCATCATTGTAGGCAACGGGGGGAATCCTGTTCAACTAGTCTCTGGGCTCCCGTATAGATTACATTACATGAGATTACACTACATGTCACTTTTTAGACGCTTTTATCCAAAGCGACTTACATATTCAATACTGTGGGCAATCCCCACAGGAGCAATTTGGGGTGAAGTGTCTCAGGGACACAACAACATGCTGACTGCAGTGGGGTTTGAACCTGTTCCCAACACCAACGCACTACCCACTGCACCACACGCCGTAGATGAATACGATGTCGTAGTGAGGTTGAATGAAGCAGTGTTAATTTTGGCATCTGTTTTTGATTTAGTCTTAGTCTTTAGACGAAAATGGTTATTAGTTTTAGTCACATTTTAGTCATTTCTATCCTTCATAGTTTTAGTCTAGTTTTAGTCGACGAAAACTCAAAACGTTTTAGTCTACTTTTAGTCGATGAAAAATTACATTTTAGTCAACTTTTAGTCAAAATGTTTTCTCTCTTTAAACCAATTCAGTTAGGCAAATACAGGTATCGGAAATTGGAATCAATGTGACAGGATCAATTGTTGAAATTCGTAAAGCAACATTTCACTCTCTTAACACTTTACTTGTGTAATATCTAGGGATGGGTATCGTTAAGGTTTTCTACGGTACTAGTCTTATCGATTCTGCTTATCGATCCGGTACTTTAACGGTATTCTTGTATTTCCTTTTTGTTATTTTTTAAAGGGAAAAACTAACAAATTGTTAACCGAATGAATTGCTTTATTTAAATGTGAAACAAATGAAATATATATAATTATGTTAAAATATTGTACTGTACTTGAGTAAAATGTTGAGGTACTTGCACTTTACTGGAGTATTTAAATGTGTTGCTATTGTGTACTTCTACTCCACAACATGCATTTAATAGCTTTAGTTGAATGGATGAATGATGTGAAATCTAATCAAGTGTTAAATCAGACTTTAGTTCCACCTGGAGTAAATTCACAAGCTACCCTGCAGTATACAAAGTCCTTCAAACTTGAAGGACTCCAGCATCAGCATGTGTCCCTTCTAAACGCTCCGTCCCCGGCAGATCTCTGTGTGCCACTGCAGCATGTATGTTAGGCCCCGCCCCCCCGGGCCCGCACACAGAGAGACACAGAGAGATCGCTCTTCTGGAGTGAAGAAAGCAGAAATAATGATATTGCAAGTTAGAAACGTAAGATGCATTTTGACAGACAAGACGGACACTTGGGGGAAAATACCCTGCATTTTGATTGTCCAATAGTCCACCATTAACACCTTAGTCCCGTCTCGTCTCGTCAACTAAAAACTAAATATACATTTCATCAAAGTTTTCATTATCAAGAATCTATTTTTAGCTCGTCATCGTCTCGTCTCGTCTTAGTCATGTAAAAAAGGTCGTTGACGAACATTTTTCGTCATAGTTTTCGTTGACGAAATGAACACTGGAATGAAGCCCTGGTAAAAGGTTACGGCAAAGACGTGGGGACCAAAACCACCATCAGGATTACCTATCCAGAGGGAGCAATCCCGGACGAGACCCCAAATGTCGTAGCAACTTAAAATCAGCTGCGGTCTTACGGCCCGTCCACACAGCGGCGTGCGTTGAAGCTTCAACGCTTCTGCCCATTCACTTTGAATGGGGTGACGTCACGCATCGCCGCAAAAGTTGAGCAATGTTCAACTTTTGAAGCTTCGACGGAAGCGTCAGCCAATCGAATCAAATGCCAGTACAAGCTCTAGCCAATCAAACCGCTGCTTGTGTGTCCGGGGCGGGAGATTCAGGTGATTGGTTGTTGGTCTAGTTTCAGACATGCCCGCCGGCAAGCGACAACGCACGCCGCTGTGTGGACGGGCCGTTAGAGTAAAAGATGAGTTAGGAAAATATGCAAAGGAACACAATATCAATATAAAGTATTTTGAGATCTTCTTTTAATGCTTGCAAGCAGACACCCCCACCAAAGAGTGTGTCCTGTTCTGTTCTGTTCCAGTCACTCTTATAGGGAAACATGCAAACCCACATAACATGACAACATCATGTGAGGCCAGGTGTTTGCCTTCTGGCACAGCACTGTATGCTAAAACTCACACCCCTCAAAGAACAATGGGATACACAGATAACCCCTATCATAAATGCTATCTCTCTTCCTGTAGTGTCCTAAAAACCCCTTCCAGAGACATCTGTTTATCACACAAACATTCACATGACAGTCTCATGATGCAGCAGTTACATTTCATTTAGGATTACACTGTATTAAGCTTTACTACCATAATTGCCATAACAGTACGTGTGTGTGTGTGTGCAGGTACCAGTACCCCACCATGGATGAGCTGGCGGAGATGCTGCCATCTGTCCTGACACAGCTTCAGTGAGTTTTTGTGATGCATGATGGGTAATTTAGTAGGAACAGACGGTTTGTCAGTTCACCAGAATGTACTGTGTGTGTGTTTTCACTATCAGGGTGAAGTGTGTGATTGGCATCGGTGTGGGAGCTGGAGCCTACATCCTCACCAAGCTGGCTGTGAGTATAATCTGCCCTCCACACACACACACACACACACACACACACACACACACACACACACACACACACACACACACACACACACACACACACACACACACACACACACACACACACACACTACACACACACACACACACACTTACATACATGTTGATGGTGTTGATGATGTGTGTTTCAGCTGAATGAGCCCACTCTGGTGGAGGGGTTGGTTCTGATCAACGTGGACCCGTGTGCAAAGGGCTGGGTGGACTGGGCTGCCGCTAAGGTAGTTTGACAAAAATAATCTAAACTTAAGGTCAAAGGGCCAGTTGCATAAAATATCTTTAATATCAAATGCATTGCTTACTAAATACCCTTAGTTACCCAAGATACCTCTAACTTTGTCTAATGACCTAGCAGACAAGTCTCAAAGGAAAATGATCTGATATGAATACAAAATGTGGTGTTTTTGTTCCCTGCAGCTGAGCGGCTGGACGAGCAACGTGGTGGACGACATCATGGGACATCACTTCAGCGCTGTGAGGGAACACTTTGTTTACAAGAACCACAGATTTGAAGAAGCATTTATGAGTCTCCCTTGAACTGTGTGTGTGTGTGTGTGTGTGTGTTTGTGTGTGTGTTTAGGATGAGTTATCAGACAACATGGAGATCGTCCAGACGTACAGACTCCACATCTCTCAGGATATACCGCTGGAGAACCTGTCCATGTTCTACAACAGCTACGACAGGTAGGGAACACTCACAGGAAGTTAGCTAGGTGTTAGCATAACAGGGAACCATGTTGGCTACTATTAGCAATTCATTAACATTGATTAAATGCAGGGACAGGGAACACAATATTACAGGTTATGTAACGCTGGATAAGTTTGATATTTTCCCAAGATAGCCTTACTCTTACATCATACACTACTGTACACTCAGGCCACTGCTATATAAACGTCTCTATGAACCTGTGAACTTTGCTATCTTTACATTAATTAGTCAGAGTTGATGTGGAGCGAGGGTTATAAAACAAATACCCCGAGACATGGCCGCCCTTTATCACATTGTTATTGTTTTTTGTTGGTGGTATGTAGGCCTGGTTTGTAGCAATGCAAGCTTAAATTAGCCAAACCAAGCTTGTTTGTTATGTTGCAATTAATAGTTTTTGTGATTCAAACTTTAAGGACATTAATAATCTTCACCGAATTCCTCCGGTTTTTGAAAACATCTGACAGAAATTCAAATATTTTTCAACATGTATTTATTAAGAATGAATGTGTAGATCCTCTTGGCCAATGTTGACAGACCTTCATAGCGAACATTCGTCCAAAACAGGATCATTGTAAATATTTGTACACTTGGCTTGTTAGTCTAATTATACATTTTTTTTAATTTTCAAATGAGTTTGTTAAATGTATTAGTAAGGGGAAAGAAAGGATGATGATGATGGTCATGATGAATGTAGGTGAGACAGGAAAGCATAGATAGAGAGGTGAGAGGAAGACATGTAGGTGAGACAGGAAAGCATGGACAGAGAGGTGAGAGGAAGACATGTAGGTGAGACAGGAAAGCAGGAACAGAGAGGTGAGAGGAAGACATGTAGGTGAGACAGGAAAGCATGGACAGAGAGGTGAGAGGAAGACATGTAGGTGAGACAGGAAAGCAGGAACAGAGAGGTGAGAGGAAGACATGTAGGTGAGACAGGAAAGCATGGACAGAGAGATGAGAGGAAGACATGTAGGTGAGACAGGAAAGCAGGAACAGAGAGGTGAGAGGAAGACATGTAGGTGAGACAGGAAAGCATGGACAGAGAGGTGAGAGGAAGACATGTAGGTGAGACAGGAAAGCATGGACAGAAAGGTGAGAGGAAGACATCTAGGTGAGACAGGAAAGCAGGGACAGAGAGGTGAGAGGAAGACATGTAGGTGAGACAGGAAAGCATAGATAGAGAGGTGAGAGGAAGACATGTAGGTGAGACAGGAAAGCAGGAACAGACAGGTGAGAGGAAGACATGTAGGTGAGACAGGAAAGCAGGAACAGAGAGGTGAGAGGAAGACATGTAGGTGAGACAGGAAAGCATGGACAGAGAGGTGAGAGGAAGACATGTAGGTGAGACAGGAAAGCAGGGACAGAGAGGTGAGAGGAAGACATGTTGGTGAGACAGGAAAGTAGGAACAGAGAGGTGAGAGGAAGACATGTAGGTGAGACAGAAAAAGCAGGGACAGGGAGGTGAGAGGAAGACATGTAGGTGAGACAGGAAAGCATGGACAGAGAGGTGAGAGGAAGACATGTAGGTGAGACAGGAAACCAGGGACAGAGAGGTGAGAGGAAGACATGTAGGTGAGACAGGAAAGTAGGAACAGAGAGGTGAGAGGAAGACATGTAGGTGAGACAGGAAAGCATGGACAGAGAGGTGAGAGGAAGACATGTAGGTGAGACAGGAAAGCATGGACAGAGAGGTGAGAGGAAGACATGTAGGTGAGACAGGAAAGCATGGACAGAGAGGTGAGAGGAAGACATGTAGGTGAGACAGGAAAGCATGGACAGAGACGTGAGAGGAAGACAGCAGAGAGGAGGACAGGCAAGGAGTCTTGAAGCATTTTTATTCAAAGTAATTCCCAATAAACTACATCTCTGCAAATGAAAGTCTAAAGGCCTTCCCGTGTCAGCGCTAAATAAAGCTCAGACTCTTAAGCACCGCTGCTGTCCTCAGGGAACAGCTGATTAATATTATTACCGCTGCTCTCTCATAACAATGAGATGCCAAAATAAATGTGTGTGTGTGTGTGTGTGTGTGTGTGTGTGTGTGTGTGTGTGTGTGTGTGTGTGTGTGTGTGTGTGTGTGTGTGTGTGTGTGTGTGTGTGTGTGTGTGTGTGTGTGTGTGTGTGTGTGTGTGTGTGTGTGTGTGTGTGTGTGTGTGTGTGTGTGTGTGTGTGTGTGTGTGTGTGTGTGTGTGTGTGTGTGTGTGTGTGTGCGTTAGCCGTACTGAGTTGCAGATGGAGCGGCCGCTCGTTGGTCTGAATGAAGACACAGTCACCACACTCAGGTATCATTACTCGTTTCTTCCCTTCATTTAACAATTATACATTTTTACCAACAATCCTGTTACCTCTTATCTGACGTGTGTGTCAGGTGTACCTCTCTGCTGGTGGTTGGAGACACGTCGCCTGCTGTTGAGGTCGTGGTGAGTGTCTGCCCAGTTTCCTTGACAACAGCCAGTAGATGACGTCACAATGTTGTAAATAAAGAGTGTGTGTGTGTGTGTGTGTGTGTGTGTGTGTGTGTGTGTGTGTGTGTGTGTGTGTGTGTGTGTGTGTGTGTGTGTGTGTGTGTGTGTGTGTGTGTGTGTGTGTGTGTGTGTGTGTGTGTGTGTGTGTGTGTGTGTGTGTGTGTGTGTGTGTGTGTGTGTGTGTGTGTGTGTGTGTGTGTGTGTGTGTGTGTGTGTGTGTGTGTGTGTGTGTGTGTGTGTGTGTGTGTCTGCTCTGCAGGTGGAGTGTAACTCGAGACTGAACCCCACCAAGACGACCCTGCTCAAGGTACCTGTCTGTCTCTCTGGTCACTCCACTGTCATCACAGCTGTCGTCAGTTTGTGATGTTCACACTTCCAATCATTAATCAACCATAAAGAAGAACAAAATGCATTTCTTCTCCTTTAGATTATAGTCCTTTTTATAATATAATAATAATAATGTATATATTTATTTTTGTTTAATGTTGTTTTTGTCAGTGTCAGGTATAATGTCTAAGAAGTATTAAACTACCTTTACAAAGATACTATTGGTTAAGTTCAGTTTTTCAATCGCAGAAAATACTTTGTATTTAGTTTCAGTTTAGAACAATATCTTTCAATGCTTATTTTCATCACCAAGTAAAGGATGGAAACCGTAGTTTGTACATCTAGAGGAGCCGTGTGCTCACCATCTTCTTTGTCTCTCGATTAGATGGCAGACTGCGGAGGACTTCCTCAGGTGGTGCAGGTGAGCCACTCACTGCCTCATCATGTGTTTACACTGACATCCTCATATTTACTGTGAAAGACATACTAGATGCTGTGATGGTTATTTTGTCCATGCTGGCAGAGATAACATTAGATGCTGACGCAGGGAGACAAAGTACCCAGTCCACTTTCTATGTATTCAAAAGTTTGTCATAACATTAATACGAGGTTACAGCAGTTCAATCAGGAGAGACGGTTTTGATGTAAGAATACATATTCATTGCCAGGAACACACGAATGAATGTAATGGAGTTTTGGCGATTAGGCCCCGTAGTGCAGGAGTATCATTCGGGAGGGGAGAACCGATCTGATGAAACCTCCCGGGGTCTAGAGACACTGGTGGTGCTGAATGGATAGTTGGAGTCAGTCTGAAGGGGAGGGGCTTAGCTTGACCCTGGATTCTGAGAGACAGGAGGTGAAAAGGGGGGGGGGAGGGTTGCGTCGAGTCACCTGAAATGACAGCTGTCAGAGGGGAGAGCAGATTTAAAAGGGTTAGCAGAGCGCTATGATAGGCTTGTGAGAATAGAGCGAAGTGATTGGTTAAGGTGGGGAGTGACGCCTCCGATCACATATTGAGAGGAGAGAGAATAGTAAAATAGAAATAGTCAATTTGACTCTTTTTTTCAAAATGTTACTTTTTTTTAAAATGTCACTTATTTTCTTCGATTTCAACTTTTTTCCAGAATTTGGCTTTTCTTTTTTAATCATTTTGTGATATTCTCACTGAAGAGACATGCAATTGTTTGCCTCAGACTTCTGCTTTCAGACGTAGTTAATTATGAAGTTATTACCCTATCTGATAATAATCCAATGCAGAGGCAATCATGTAATATAATACATTATTTTATATATTTATATATGTATTTTTGATATAGTCTTAAAGATACAACCGGCCCTTGGAGTGCAGCCCTAATACTGATGTGGCCTGCGATCAAATTGAGTTTGACCCCCCTGCCTTAGATGCACGAGTGACTGGACCCTACACTCTTCCATAAGTGGGTCAAAAAGGACCCGTATTAGAATAATATGTGTTTTTATGCCATTTTTGTCATTTTGGTTGAGATCGCTTGTATAATATTTAGTATTATATTTTGGTTCACACTACAAATATTTTATATTTAATTTTATATTTAAAAAAAACGTTTTGAACATATCGATGCAAAGATCTCCGCTATTCTGAGACCCTCACAGTATTCCAGTCCCTTTTCAAAACTCATCTCTTCTCCTCTGGTCTACTCATAGCCCACCCCCCATCAATCCATGCTGGTTGATCAAGTTTGATAGTCCTATACCCCCAACCCTAACCTTCCCTTATATTGTAAAGCGATGTTGAGTCTTTGAAAAGCCCTATAAAAATACAATGTATTATTATTATTATTATTATTATTATTATTATTATTATACTGACAGGTGTCAGATGTTGCTGTGTAAAATGATCTTCCTGAGAGGTGTCACTTGTGATGTAGTCTTTGTGGTCCACAGTGAATGTATTCCTGACAGCAACAGGTGATAAGAATCGAAGGTTCCCAGAGGATCCCATAGAAAATGCACGCGGGTCATTTTTGACCCACTTATGGAAGCTTGGGGTAGAAATACAAAGACTACAATTTCTTAAAATGTAAATTAAAAATGTGAATGGCATGATATCCAAAACATGTTTTTTGAGGAATAGCTGGAATATGAAATGATAAAAAAAATATAATTACAAAGAAGATACTTCAAGAAAACCACCTCACGGGTCCAAGAAGACCCACTTATGCATCTAAGGGTTAAGTGTTGGAGTAGGCAGAGCACCCTGTCATTTACAGGGCAGTGTATTGGTGAAAGCATGGTCACATTAACAGGGAATTGTGTACTCCAAATATTCTGGAAAACACTCATTTGTCTTTCTCTGACCAAAGAGGAATAATTCTCCATAACTACAATTAGAATTACTTTAGGGAGGGACTACTTCACTGCCTGTGTGGAAATGAGTGAGACCAGTTAAATTACTGTGACCGCAAGGCACACTAGAAAACATTTTAATCAATCCTTTAACGGTCAGTATGCTGGATTGTACAAATTGTGAATGTTCACACTGGAAGAAGTACAACAACCTCCTTTCATGTTGCTTTTTGAAAAATAAAGAATGATAAATCAATTTAGGGAAAAAGTAAGGCTATTAAAAAGTATTTAACGGCATTTTCCAAGGTATTACATTTTGTAGCTTGTTTTCAATAAGTATCTAAATGGTCCAAAGAGGTTGTATTCTACAGTCTGCCTGAATGTAATCATTGCGTAGGTGTGTAGTGTGATTCTGTGTAGTTTATTTATGGCATCCCGTTGGATTTGACGTCATCTGAACAGGACATCGCGCGCTCACTGCTTGATAGCGCGCGAAGGTCCGTTTACGCCGGTTGTTAAACAACATCGTTATGGGGAAATGCACGTTTCCGTCCAAATGGTTTGAAGATAAGGAGGAAGGACAATCAATACTGTATATAGTCAATGTGAGGTAAAGTGTGTCGCCAAGGTAACTGGTTGAAACTCCAAGTGGCGATGAGGTCTTAAAATGTATAGAAAGGGTCCAAAGATCCAAAAATACTTTAAAGATCCAAAAATACTTTAAAGTTCCAAAAATAACGTAAATTCCAAAAATACTTAAAGTTCCAAAAATATCGTAAATTACAAATATACTTAAAGTTCCAAAAATAACGTAAATTCCAAAAATACTTAAAGTTCCAAAAATACCGTAAATTCCAAAAATATTTAAAGTTCCAAAAATACCGTAAATTCCAAAAATACTTAAAAGTTCCAAAAATACTTCAAGTTCAAAAAATACCGTAAATTCCAAAAATACTTAAAGATCCAAAAATACCGTAAATTCCAAAAATACTTAAAGTTAAAAAAATACCGTAAATTCCAAAAATACTTAAAGTTCCAAAAATACTTCAAGTTCAAAAAATACTGTAAATTCCAAAAATACTTAAAGATCCAAAAATACTTAAAGTTCCAAAAATACCGCAAATGGTTGGAAGATAAGGAGGAAGGACAATCAATACTGTATATAGTAAATATGAGGTAAAGTGTGTCGCCAAGGTAACTGGTTAAAACTCAGATGAGGTCTTAAAATGTATGGAAAGGGTCTTAAAAAAGGTCTTAAAAGGTTTTACATTTGACTTCAGGGTTCCTGCATGTAACCTGATTAATGTTTTATGAATGATCAGCCGGTCTGACTGCAGTGTGTTTCTCTTTCCTCAGCCTGGAAAACTAGCAGAAGCCTTCAAGTATTTTGTCCAGGGGATGGGCTACAGTGAGTAGCTTCTTTACATTTTGCTGCAAGATCACACTCTTCCGTAGCTTTAAGAAGAACACATTTTCCCCACGTGTATATCTAGGAGGAGATATCAGAATTTCTAGCTAACACATCAATTAGACTGAGGGAATATACTTTGGTTTTTGTAACTTTCTGTTGGTCTTTGTCTCTGTCAACATGTTCCTGGTATATGTCCTAACCTCTTAACTCTTTCTCTGTGTTTTACTATCGTCACATTTCAGTGATTTATAGGCTTATTGAAACAGGACTAGTTTTACTTTATGTGATTTGGAAATTCCTCCTGATATCTTTTGTATTGTATTCAAAATAGGGGTCACTCGCTAATACCAAGCTCGGCTTCAGTGGATGAAAGCTTAACTAAGGACTGTTTTTTAATATGTTTAACTGAATGAAACCTATAACTGATATGTTATGCTAAGCTGCTCAAACACTGTGTGTGTGTGTGTGTGTGTGTGTGTGTGTGTGTGTGTGTGTGTGTGTGTGTGTGTGTGTGTGTGTGTGTGTGTGTGTGTGTGTGTGTGTGTGTGTGTGTGTGTGTGTGTGTGTGTGTGTGTGTGTGTGTGTGTGTGTGTGTGTGTGTGTGTGTGTGTGTGTGTGTGTGTCTGCAGCTGTGCTTCAACACTAACTGTAAGTAGCAGTTTGCAGTGACTTACTACTCACTATACAGCAGCAGAGTATGAATCGTGTGTGTCCCCGCTCTTGTGTAACTACAGTGATCTTTCAACCTGTCCTCCTTCTTTCCTGCTCTGGTTCTTCTTCTCTCTTTGTCTTTGTTTCCTCCAGTCCCTCATGTTGTATTAAACCGCCTGAGCAGCCAATCAGGTATCAGGATTTAAACCAGAATCTAACCCCCACCCCCCCCCACCACCACCATGTTCATCTTTGTTTCTTTGCTCTCTTGTTATTCCTTTGTGTGTGTGTGTGTGTGTGTGTGTGTGTGTGTGTGTGTGTGTGTGTGTGTGTGTGTGTGTGTGTGTGTGTGTGTGTGTGTGTGTGTGTGTGTGTGTGTGTGTGTGTGTGTGTGTGTGTGTGTGTGTGTGTGTGTGTGTGTGTGTGTGTGTGTGTGTGTGTGTGTGTGTGTGTGTGTGTGTGTGTGTGTGTGTGTGTGTGTGTGTGTGTGTGTGTGTGTGTGTGTGCCTGCATGTTGTTGATCGAGTGGTTTTTTTCTTCTGCAGTGGAATTACCCAGCAGGCTTTGCTGCTGCATGCCATCACACTATTGACACTCATCGTCACATCTGATAGTTTAGAACTGCTCATGTCTGTTGGATCAAACTCGCATCCCACAATAACATGAACTGAAAACTATGAGTAGAATAAAAACAGAAAATATCACATCTGTTTTTGTATACATTTCTCTCTATGGAGATGCTATGTTATGGCATGAAGTTTTAAAAGCCCGTAAGCAACCGGGTCAACGTTCCCTAGTTTTGCAAACTAGAGAATGTCATCATGGTGTTGAATTGTTGACAACATGATGACAACCGGCTCAGGTCAAGATGTAAGAATGATCACATTTGACATCTCAACAGCCTCACCGGCCTGGTATTTCCCAATTGGTGCATCCCCTCCCGTGAACCTGCTCCATTGGTTTCCTGTCTCTAACATGTCTAAACCCCCCCCCCCCCCTCAGTGCCGACAGCTGGCATGACCCGGCTGGTGCGCTCCAGAACTCACTCGGCCTCCAGCGTGGGCTCGGCCGAGGGCGCCCGCAGCCGCAGTACCACCACCACGCTGCCAGAGGGCGCCACCATCCCCGGACACATGGCAGAACAGACCATCGAGATGACTGCGTAGGACTCTCCCTGCTCTGTTCTCTCTCTCTTCCTCCTGATGCTGCGTGCGCCTGAAACTTTCCTTCTCTGTGTCGGACGCAGCCAAACATTTCTAACGTTGTAGTCGTTCTTCCTAATAATGAAAAGGTCACATCTATTATGAAAGTAGGTTTAAAAAAAAAAAAAACCTGTTGCTCTTTAGTATGTCAGGTAACTTCCTTCCCCCTGGAGCCATGCTGTTGCCGTGGTGACGCTGTAGATGTAACTGTACATGGAGCTGGTTCATATTTACAGTTGTGTTGTGTTTTCAGTAGATTAACCAGACCTTCATTTCTCTTCCCTTAGTTTGGGCATGATCCCTCCTTCTTTTTATTATTACTCTTATTATAATCGTTATTACTTTGTTACGACTCTTGTTGTTGGTGTTGTTTGCTATGAAGCTCGTTTCTGAAACTCTTTTCCTAAAATTACGGTTACTTAAAGGGACTATTTCACCAAAAATAATCATACGAAATAACCTAACTACTTACTGCCCTGGAATGCCAGACAAAAGATCTATTTTGTAGGGAGACTGAACTGAAAATGGAGTGCAGGCTGACTGAAAAGCCTCTCTTTGGGCTCTTTTTGCAGGATTACCAGGTGTATTGATATTATGACAGCAAAATAATATTAAAATATCTCAAATAAAATCATATATGAAGCTACACTGCATTGGGGCCATTGTAGGTTAAAAAAAACATTTTAAAAGGGAAGGGGGGTTTTAAGATACACATTTGCTAGAAAGTATGAGAATGAAAAGGTCACATTTACAAGAAAAAACTGAAAACAAATTGATAAAAAAATCTTTTGTGTCACCAAGTTTGCAGATGATCAGTTTTGAAAACGCTCTATAATTCTTAAAACAGCCCAAATATCTCTGAATCAGCTGCAGTTGGTAGTTATTTTATCAGCATGAAGACGTGTTTGTCTACTGATCAAACCTAAAGATAAGGGCAACGTTTATTTCTGTGAACGGGCAGATGTGTGTCTGTTATTCCAGGCTTCAGAGGGTTAATAGATTCTGAAGCGCATCATTTAAAAAAGATGATCTTAACTTTATCCTCTGGAGGGGATCCTGAAGTCTTCCTCTTACTCTACTCATTGTTCATTCGGCCGTCAGCAGCATGCTCGTGGTGGAGTTTTGGCATGAAGTCTGTACCGTGCTCTCACAGTGAGTCTGAGATGTTGCTCAGCTGTGAACCTGCCTCTCAACTCAAGAAACCTCCACGTAAAAAAACAATAGAGACGCTTGAACTTGAATTGTTTTCCACGTTGTGTAGCCGTTTTGTTTCTCTGGACTGAAAGCATTCAGCAGGGTTGTTGATAATTGAATGTTATTGGTATTTGTTGGTCTTAAAGGTGGGGTAGGTAAGAATGGAGAAACCAGCTCGAGTGCACTAGAATTTGAAAGTATGCAGCCGAAAAAAATCTGCCCCTTCCTTCAGACTTCCTTACAGAGCCCCTCCTCCAACACACACGAACGTGCACATGACCAATGAGGGCACGAGATAAGTTTGTGCACAGGTGGAAGGCTGACAGGCAGGTAGGCCATCCAGTTACTTTAGCCGGGCCGGCTAAAATGATTGGTCGTGCTTTTTACAACGCCACGGCTTCCACAGATGACGTTTTTTATATATATATTTATTGTCAAAGCATTTAATGTATTTATTGCTATCGGGATGTTAAGAGCATTCCATGGAATATAACAAAAAGTGTTTCTGAAGTTAATTACCTACCCTATCTTTAAGTGACATTGATTTGATAACTTGCACTTTAAATGTCACTGTTGGAGACATGTTGCTTGTCCTGCTGATGTTGGTTTCTGTAGAGACACGTTATGATGCTGAACTTTTCCGTACTGATAACATTTAAACAGTTCTCTGGTGAGACGCTGCCCCCTGCTGGAGGACTGAATAGCAGCTCCTCGAACAAAAAACACATCCTGGTATTTTGACTCTTATTTGAATTATGTAACACTTCTTTAAATCAAAAACATTCAGATCTTAGAGAGGGGGTTTCTAAACTAACAGGGTCGACCGCAGACTCAAAGTCAAATATTAACATGTTATTCTATATTTACACTAATTGTATTACTGCCGTCTGTTACTGTTACTAATATTTATTACTGAAACTATTACTTTTGAGATTTGTACTGAAGCATTGGTAGCTGTTACTCTTGAGGTTTGTTGTTCCATGACTTTTATTGTAAACACGGTTTATAATGAAATAAAGCTCGTTAATATCCCAAACTTTGGTTTGACTTTAATATTCAGCAGCGGGGGGGGGAAGAGATATTCCGATTATTTACTTAAGTTGGAATCAGGTAGCGCTTTACATTAAGAGCCTTGTATGAAGCAGCAGTTATTATACATATATATTATTAAACAATCCCTACATAACCATGTATGAATAATACCATTAAAGTGTTAATTATAGTATCATAACCATGGTAATTTTTGGATTATAAGATACTATGTACCTATAACAAACCTGATGACGGTTTTGTATATTGCTTAAAACATTATGAAAGATTCAGTATATAAATAAATTGTAATAATATGCTTTTTTTGGTTTAAGGCCAGTGGATTCCTTAACATTTATCTGGACAGTAAGTTAATTATCAAAACAAAACATGTCAACACTTATCAATGAAAAAATGATTTATTGTATATTTTATACAATATTAAGCAAACAGACTGACAACATGTCTTCTATGATGCTGAAACACACTGATGATCTGACCACAAAACAGTGTTGACTATAAGTTGCAGGTTCTTCAGCATTAAATCCATGCTGCAGATGTTTTTAAGCAGCTAAAGTCCAGTGTAGTGATGCAGGCTCTTCAGCTGGCAGCAGGGGGCGCTGTCTTCGTGCAGAGGCGACCCAGCAGCCCGGCCATCTGCAGCAGAGAGTTCACTCCTTCAGCCACCCGCATGTGAGTGTAGCCGATCTCCTGCAGCACAGAACCGCCACAACATCAGGTCAGACGTTCAGTTTCTCATTTACAGTCTGCTTGCTTAGATTTTAGTGTCAGTAATAATACCAATAGCACACTTTAAAAAAACAACGTCATCTCAAGGTGCTTCACAATGCTATGAGGAGGAAATAAAAACAAGTTATCTAAGCAGCATCTGAGTTGGATATATTCAAAAGTTGCGCAGGGACTTCTCTGTAAATTATTTAAGATACGATGGACCTTTTTAATCCCTATTAATCCACGGGGGGAAAGTCAGTATTTTAAACAGTAAAAGGGTAAGAATGAAAAACAGGATAGCACAGATTCACACAGATTATAAAAATTAAAGATAATATTAAAATGATATACAGTTAAGTGACTTTAGAATAAGAAATGAATTAAAATGAAAATACACATTTAGCATTTAAAATTAAGTAAATAGTTTCTTTAAGATATCTTGAGTACTGTTTAGGCTGCATACAGTTGTTTGTGCATCAGTTTTGTTTGTATTTACTGTCCGCTGTCAATTAAAGGTAGGGTAGGTAAGAATGGAGAAACCAGCTTGAGTGCGCTAGAATTTGAAAATACACAGCCGGATAAAATCTGCCCCTTCCTTCAGACTTCCTCACAGAGCCCCTCCTCCAACACACACGAACGCGCACATGACCAATGAGGGCACGAGATAAGTTTGTGCACAGATGGAAGGCTGACAGGCAGGTAGGCCATCCAGTTATTTTAGCCGTCTCAGATGATTGGTCGTGCTTTTTACAGCGCCACGGCTTCCACAGATGAATTGTTTAATGTATTTTTTGTCAAAGCACTTCAGATATTCATTGCTATCGGGATGTTAAGAGCATTCCATGGAATATAACAAAATGTGTTTCTGAAGTGAATTACCTACCCCACCTTTAAAGGACACACATATAGAAAAAATACCAATCAAAGCCGTTGCCTCTCAGTAAATGGATGTACTATCCGGAGCCTTTGGTCTCCGCCTCACCTTGATGAACTCCAGCTTGAGGTACTCTGGCATCTGGAAGGTCTTACACACTCTGAAGATGTTCCCGATGATGTCCTCCGGAGAGTAGCCCAGCGCCCACAGCTGCTCCACCACCTTGTACGCCTTGTCGATGTCCCCCTCCACACAGTGTCCCAGCATGCCTTTCACCAGCAGCGGGTGAGGCTCGTCGCACACTTTGAAGACGTTCTCGCTGTTGATGTAGCCGAAGCCGGAGTTGGTGGACTGCAGGTTGTTCAAGGCCTGGACACGCAGGAACAGGAAGTCAGGAACCCCCAACATGCCTTCCTTCATGCTCAACACTAGACGCTTAATAGATAGTCTGTATGTTTTGAAGTGGGATTGTATGAGGTGCTTTTCTATAGTCAGTGTATTGTCTTCAGTAGATGACAGTCAGAATGCCCTCAGTTTGGAGAACAGACAAAGATAATGACTTCAGCTCTCCGTCAGAGAGCCGTCTAATAGCAAGGTGAACAGGGTAGATATTCTAAATATAGCATATATATACTAAAACTTATTTTTAAAAAGAAGATTATCTTCCTGCTAGAACTCCTGTCTGTTTCTAGGAAATACCCCAACTATGTGAAAGTATCTTTATACAGCTATACTTCAAAATACTGAACCCCCTCACCCCCCCTCACCTGTCTCATGTCCCCCTGTGCGGTGAAGATGACGGCCTCCAGCCCGTCGTCTGACACCGACAGTTTCTCCTTCTCCACGACGTCCTGCAGCCGCGACAGGATCTGTCCGTCCGTGAGCTTGGAGTAACGCAGCACGGCGCAGCGAGACTGGATCGGCTCGATGATTTTATCTGAGGCGTTACAGGCCAGAGCGAAGCGCGTGGTCTTAGAGTAGATCTCCATGATCCGCCTCAACGCCTGCTGAGCGCCGTCTGTCATGCTGGGGGAGGAGGAAGGAGACATTATACCGTGCCCAGAGAAACTCAATTATAACATTTTATAAGATTACAAATCAAAGGACACGTGGCTTTATATTTCGACATCCAAAACATGTTTTTTTAGGAAAAAATAGTCCCGTTTTCTTCCTTTTCTTAAGGTAACTTGGATCTTGTAATTGTGTGTAATATGCTTTTTTGGTGACGCATAACTACTATGCTAACGTTTCAAACTGGTCTGTCTTGATGAACACATTTTTCTCAAGAGAAATAACGCTAAAAAAGTTATAAAACTATCAGGATGGCATTACAAAAATGGAGGATCTTATCTTTTGTAACTTGAACTAGCTTGTTTGACTTTCTAATAAGGAAGTCAAGTGAAGTCTCATGTTGCTTCAGAATGATCCTCATCAATGGGTGTGGAGATTCTAAGCAGTTCAATCCATCTTTATAGATAATGACATTTAAGAGGTTTAAAAAAGTGAAAGTATTCCACAGGAAAAAGATGTAGATAGATGTTATTGTGTGCGTGTAACATCTGTGTCTCATCCCTTTATTTACCTGGCTCAGATTCCTCTCCGGACACTTTGCAGGGTCCTGACTAAAGCCTCGAGTCAGTAACTGTTTCACATTCAGATGATAAACGTTGCTCCCCTGATATCGCTTCTCTCACCTGTCGGCCTCGTCCAGGATGATGACCTTATGTCGTCCTTTGGGCAGTGTGACTTTCTGCTGAGCAAACATCTTGATCTTGTTCCTCACCACGTCGATTCCTCTGCAGACACAACAGCATCAGCATAACCTCGACAACGCATGATTAACATATTAAACCAGTGTGTGCGGTTTTAGTTGTAGAAATTGCGAGAAAAGTCCAAAATAAGCCGTGCAGGAACAACCTTATAAACATGGATTAGACAACAACATGTTCTTGTAACATGGTGCAAATAGGAACGTTTATGTATGCTGTCAATTATAGTTCCTAGAACGACAGAAAATATAAATAAGTGCATCTTTATTACAGTCAACGTTCAACCTTGAAAAGATTTCTACAAAATAATCTGAGCTCAAAGTAGAAAGCTAGTTAATGAACTGTGAACAAAGATTATTTGTGTTTGTTTTGCTAGTATGTCACCTTTCATTTGAAGCGTTGAGCTCCAGCACGGCGTCTTTCATGGAGGCTCCCAGCAGAGCTCGGGCCAAACACAAGATGCTGGTGGTCTTTCCTGTGCCCGGAGGACCTGCACCACAAATCACATTTTACCATTGACTTTGTATTCCAAAACAGTCACAAAAAGCTAACAATAGGATTTACATAAACGGTTGCAATCTTCATATTAGAAAAACAATCAGATTTATAACCGATGCATTCGTTTTAAAGTTGTTGTCATTATAGATAACCACAACCTTACTGTTTACAAGCTTTGTGTACAGCTAAGGTGTGAAACACCGATACACCAGTGTTTGAAGCGTTAAAGTGACATGTGTCAGTGAGGCATTGTTTGATCAATGTCTTTATTTTGGACGTCTTGTACCAGTGTATATTCAGTTCAGTGGGCGAAAGTAACTTGGTAAGAAAGTACTTTTACTTGAGTTGGTACTGTATGTAAATTGACACAAATTATTATAAATTGTTATAGATAAGATAAGCACAGCAGACTATACATTAATAAAACTGTACCCAACCTTTATCAGCTGCAAAATTAAAGTGATGAAAACATTCAAACATCAACAATATTACTTTAACTTCAGGAACATTAAAGTATATTTTGATGCTTATACTTTAACTTGAGTGACATTTTGAAAGCAGGACTTTGCAGTATTTTCACACTCTGGTATTACTACTTTCACTGAACTATAGTATCTGAGTACTTCTTCCACCCAGAGCATCATGTAGTTGCTGCATTATTGAGCAGCCGGTTGGGAGTAAAACAATAAAACACTAAACTTGAATTCCCAGTCCTTTCTACCTCCTTGTTTCCACACTGACCTGCAATGATAATGTTCGGGACGTTTCCCTCTCTGGCGAACACCTCCAGCCGGCTCACCGTCTCCACGTTCCCCACAATCTCGTTCAGCTTCAGCGGACGGTACTTCTCCACCCAGGGCAGTTCATAGCTGACACCGGAGCTTTTAGTCGAAGCCTCCCCGGCTCCCGTGTCCGGTTTCTGCCCGCTTTCCGTTGTTGGTTTCTCACTTTCAGGCTCCACCATCTCCACGTCGTCCATGATGAGTTCAGTCTGTCAGCTCAGCCCGCGAACTAGTATGCGCGGAACTTTTCCCTCCCTGGCAACCACGAGTGATGAAACTGACGCCTCATTGGTCGAGCGTTTATTCAGTGACGCCACTGATTGGTCCGGGGCACGGCACTTAAACCTCGCGATATTTGCAACAATCACGATCGTAAAAAACAGTAAAGCCAAAATGATATGATAAACAAAGGCACATTCTTGAAACCTGTGTAATGCTTTTTGGTATTACTTCAAAATATGCTTGATTATTGCTTGGATGTGTAAGATTGTACAAACCAACAGAGCTTGAATATACAAAATATAATGGTCTTGATTGAAAGCATTTATATTTCTTTTATATCGTTTATTTTTATTTTTATTCTTTACAAATTATTTTCAGGCTATGTTTGGGGGGTTTTCAGAAAAGTGGAAACAGTCAAAAATATAGTTTTTTTTATACCTAGTTTGTCAATTTGCCTCTGTAGATTTCACCTAAAATCACCAGTTCAATTCAAAGAAAGAATCAGATGATGTATGATTTAAACACATTTTCAGATTGCTTTGTTTCATTCAAAGGCTGATCATTGTATATCTAAAAATCAAGGCAAACTTTGTATTTTTTTCAAAATGCTGATATTACCTTTCTGATTTAGGGAATGTCACAAATATATATCCACAATTCCCTTTTTAAAAACCTTTGACTCTGTTTTACAATACATTATTTGTTGAGCCTGTGTTACCATGGTAATGTAGAATATTGACGTAGCCAGAATACCAGTTAAATATTAAATTAAAGATAATAAGATAGTCGCTAATTTGCATACAACATATTGTCTTTTTTAAATGATTTAAATAATGATATTTTTAATAATAAATGCCCCCTGGTGTGGAATGAGGTGTGGAGGCCTCGGTAGGAAGTCTCGGTAGGAAGTCGTCATCGTCTCGGTCTAAACCGTTTCCTTCTTCCGCAAACACAGGGTAGCTTCCCCGTTTATCGGTTGATCAATGCGGCGGTGGACTTCTGCCTCTCGTCTCCTGGCTCCATTTAATATTTCTAACAGTTACCCACATTTATGAGTGATTGATTCAGCGCAATGACGGCCAACAGCCGCTGTTCCGCCGCAGAGCCCCCGGGCCTGGACACCCAGCGGCGGGAGATCGAGTCTCTTCTGCGGGAGTGGGAGCTCCGCGCTGGGGACAGTTGGTGAGTCTAAAAACACTGTTAGCATCACACGGCTAATGGCTGCTAACGGCTTTAACGGCAGAGTGTTGGTTCTTAGGAACCGTTTAATGGTTGGTGTTGGTTGCTGGGGGCCGTTAACGGGTCGGTGTTGGTTATTAGGGACCGTTAACGGGTTGGTGTCGGTTGTTAGCTCGGGCTAACCGGGGCCAACAGACGTTAAACTGGCCGTTAACCGACGATGCTAACGTTAGCCTGTCAACCTGGTGTAATGACATGTTCAGGCTCCACTCCTATGCTTCTACTTTTGTCTTCACCAGAGCTGGACTGGGATGTGGAAAATGGGAGCTGCGCAATTAAAGACATATGTGCCGTTGAGTTTTGAAATGAGATGTTTATTTGACCATTTCTGCATAATAAATAACAATTGAATGTGCTAAAAAAACATTTGCAACCTTCTTAGCAGGAACTCAGGCTTCAAACCAACTTTACTCCACTACATTTATGTTGTACTTTTAGTTAAGTTACAGATTTAGATTAATGATGTGAAATATAATCAGCACTTAAATCAGACTTTAGTTACACCTGGAGTAAACTTACAAGCTTCCCTGCAGTATACAAAGTAATTAAACCTAGCTGCACCTTTACCAGCTTTGAGAACACTTTAATGATCAATCATTATAAAACATATCATATACATTATTCTGAAATTCACCAATCTGCAAAACGAGTACTCTTACAGAGTTTAGTCTCAGTTTATTGTATCGTTTCACAAGTACTACCACCACCACTGTGAAAATACTCTTTCACAAGTATTCCTGCATTGAATATGTCACTTGAGTGAAATTATTTAAGTGTAATCAGGAAAAAAGATTAAGGTATTAAAAGTACTAGCTGTCCTGTTTTGGCTTTGATTACATTACTTAGCTAATAGTGAAGACATTGTGATTTTAAGTGTCCTACCTAAAGCTGAATCAACATGTTGATATAGATTTTTTTTCTTTAAATAAAATCATTGGCACTATGGACAAAACTTTGGGACTTTACACCTTTCTGGGGGAATTAAAATCATTCGACTTTTTGGGATTATATGAGTTGGAAACAACAATCCTTATTTCTAACTGCATAGGAAATGAAGGGTTAAACAGAATGAATAGACATGGAAAAAGAAAGAAACAAATCTGTCATTCAAATGCTGCTTTAAATTTAGAAGTCAAAGTAGAATGAGGCTTCAAACCTTTCGAGCCTTAGCTCATTTAAGTCCATTTTTGACTACCTAATACCGATCATGTAATGAAGCATCAAAGTCAAGCAGCCATAAAATACCTTTGCCTCTATGATGCTAAAAAAACATTCACTAAATTGAACAACCATCCCTGACTCTCAGCTGACACAGAAGTGTGTTTCCACTGGAGACGGACTGAAGTGATGAGTGTTGTGCTTTCTTCTGATGCCGTCCACTCGCACTGTAGTGGAAACACGATCGGGCAGATTGTGATGCACCATGACTGGGCAGGTTTCTGCTGTCGCTGGAACAAACAGCAGCCTTCATTTGGTTTCATTTCCCATTCTCTGTCCACATTTTCATAAATCTCCCAGTAGAGCAGGAGTCGTAACGCTGTCAGAAGATTTACTTTATAGGTGCACCGTGGGGACCATTCAAGACCAAGTCCAGGTTTTGTTTTATAGCCTGTGACGGTGTGCTGTTTTTATCTTCTGTGGTTTGGTGTATTGGATTTTAGTCACATGGGATCTACAAATGTCCTTACAGAAAGAGATGTACTTATAGAAAGATATTTAGTCTCACCTCAGATCTGTGGACATCTTCTTACACTGTGATAAAAGTATAATGATACCCAGATCAGAGAAGAAGGATGACATTTGACTAACAAGTAAAGCAAAACTGTGTCTGTGAGACGAAATGAAACTGAAAACAAAACCTGTGTGTTGGTGGTTTGGTGACGTCAAGTGTTCAGATATATTCACTAAACCAACTGTGTGTGTTTCCGTGTAACAAGGGCTCTGACATTTGCATTTTAGATTGTTTGTCTGTGCTCTTGTTCTTCTGTAGAAAAGGCGCCCAAATGTTAGTGACCTCAGTGAAAGAGCTGGACTGATGTGAACGAAAACACAGTTGACGCGTGGGTGTGTTACGTAACAAAACCATTGTGAAATATGCGTTGGGCTTGTAGCAGTCAGATGTTTGGACTCCAGTGTAAATGATTTACGTGTCGGGTGTAGAGCTGACTTTAAGGAGTAGGAGAACAAGGCTGCACAATCATTAAGGCTCCAACTTGTTTTATTCTGGATTTTGTCCAAAAGACATGTCAGAAAAATGTGAAGAATCTCCATCCCAGTCCCTCACATTTTAAAGATTTTTAGTTGTTGTAGAAATTCAAAACTCTCAGATGTTTTCATTCAATATGATGATACCTAAAAGAGCAAAAGAGGAAATACTAATTAAAGCGGCTAAAAAAAGGATATTTTTGCTGGAAAATGGTGTGTGTGTGTGTGTGTGTGTGTGTGTGTGTGTGTGTGTGTGTGTGTGTGTGTGTGTGTGTGTGTGTGTGTGTGTGTGTGTGTGTGTGTGTGTGTGTGTGTGTGTGTGTGTGTGTGTGTGTGTGTGTGTGTGTGTGTGTGTGTGTGTGTGTGTGTGTGTGTGTGTGTGTGTGTGTGTGTGTGTGTGTGTGTGTGTGTGTGCACTTTCTAACACTAAATGTGTGTGCTGCAGGTACGTGGTGGAGCGTCGCTGGTATGAACAGTGGAAGGAGTTTGTGGAGACCGGAGACCAGAACTCGTCATCTTTCCCCGGTCAGATCGACAACACTGAGCTGTTTGAGGGTCAGTGAACGCCTCGCCCACAAACAACACGCCTCTCCTCATACACTCTTCTTATTTGTCAGTCCAAAACCAAACATAATCAGTTTAATTTGATATAAAACAGAGAAAAAGGCAGGAAATCTCCATAATGAACCAATACATTCAGATATCCTTCCTCCCTGACACAAACAAACGTTTAGCATGTTTGATAAACTGACTGCACAAAGTTTTCTGCAGCTTCTGGTCTAATGCAAAAATGTCTGTTTTTAGACCTGGACTCGTACCACCTGAAGGAGCGCCTGGTGGAGAACGAGGACTTCATGTTGGTGCCGGCTGAGGCCTGGCACAAGCTGCTCGCCTGGTACGGCATGCTGGAGGGGCAGCCGCCGCTGGAGCGCAAGGTAACATGTCCCGAGCTGTCGGCCAATCAGGTGCAGAGGCTATCATTCATCTCCAAAATCAGACAAGGTGTGTTTCCTCGACTTAAGACCCTTTAACTGTACTTGTGTGTGTGTGTGTGTGTGTGTGTGTGTGTGTGTGTGTGTGTGTGTGTGTGTGTGTGTGTGTGTGTGTGTGTGTGTGTGTGTGTGTGTGTGTGTGTGTGTGTGTGTGTGTGTGTGTGTGTGTGTGTGTGTGTGTGTGTGTGTGTGTGTGTGTGTGTGTGTGTGTGTGTGTGTGTGTGTGTGTGTGTGTGTGTGTGTGTGTGTGTGTGTGTGTGTGTGTGTGTGTGTGTGTGTGTGTGTGTGTGTGTGTGTGTGTGTGTGTGTGTGTGTGTGTGTGTGTGTGTCAGGTGGTGGACCTGCCCAGCACCCTGAAGGTGGAGGTGTACCCCGTTGAGATATTCCTCTGTCTCCATAGCAACATGGAGAACGTCATCACCGCCCAGTTCAGCCGCACGGACAGCATACGTGAGTGTGTGTGCATATGTGTGTGCATATGTGTGTGTGTGTGTGTGTGTGTGTGTGTATAAACATCTGTTGTCCCTTTCACTCTGACACTACATGTTGGGGAGGTTGTTAACCAGCTTCACGGCTCAGGGCTGACTCACAGTGGGCGGTGTTGGAAGCAGCCGAGGTCAGATCAGTGAAGTTCCTCCACAACAAACTGTGAAAACCATTTCTACATTTCGTCATGAAAGGGGAAATTAGCCGGGTCTCCATGAACCAATTTGCAATATGCTAATTTGAAAGTATTTCATTAGAAGAGCTGTATGGAAACACGTGTCTGTGCTTTGATGCTTTTATGCTCACTCAGGTGTTTTTCTTATGTTAAAAAGTTACTTTAAGTTTTGTTTTTCCTTTCTGCGTGTCATTTTGTATTCAATGGCCAACGTTTAAGGACTTAGATGGTGTCTAGAAGAAGGGTTCATTTTCACATCTTGTGTGTGTAGACTCGATCCAGAGGGCGATGTGTGAGGCGTTCTCGGTGCCTCCGGGCTCAGAGTGCCGTCTGTGGATGAAAAGTTCGGACAGCACCTGCGAGCGCCTCAGGAACGTTCACGTGAGCGTGCTGGACGCCTGTCTGAGCTCCGCCATGGTGAGGACACACTGTTTAACATCACTTATATACAAACATATTATTATCATAAGTGTCAATTCATTCATAGAGTTCCAGGTAGAAGATTGTTTTCACATTAGCATGAGCCGGCCTCACTCACTTCCTCATAGCACCGAGCCTCCTTTACAACAATCCTCAGAGATAAGCTGGAACGTGTGTGTGTGTGTGTGTGTGTGTGTGTGTGTGTGTGTGTGTGTGTGTGTGTGTGTGTGTGTGTGTGTGTGTGTGTGTGTGTGTGTGTGTGTGTGTGTGTGTGTGTGTGTGTGTGTGTGTGTGTGTGTGTGTGTGTGTGTGTGTGTGTGTGTGTGTGTGTGTGTGTGTGTGTGTGTGTGTGTGTGTGTGTGTGTGTGTGTGTGTGTGTGTGTG
>NC_136902.1:8003526-8023858 GCF_949606895.1 Notothenia rossii
GCGAAAATCCGGCTTCGTCGTGCAGGCCTCTGATTTAAAGTCTTATATCTGACAAAAACAGAAATGTGATGCATTACCTTTCCTGTTTGATGTCCCAAACTCTGCCTGTGTGTGCAGACGAAGGTGGGCCACTTTGCGTCTCAGTTCCTGGGGTACCAGCAGCACGACAGCCAGGAGCTGCTGTCCTTCCTGGCGGACGGTCTGCACGAGGACCTGAACCGGGTCAAAAACAAAGAGTACATCGAGCTCCGAGACGCAGAGGGACGACCGGACCAGGTGAGCTGCTCCTACCTCTGCTGAGCAACAACAGACACAACAAGTGATATAAAAGACTGTTAAACACCTGCTGCACTTTTGAAAGAACATCCATCTGTTTGCAGTTTATACATATCAATATTCCAATTACTTGTATATAGACTGTTTTGCACTATTTCTATTATATTCTATTTGATTTACTTGCACTCTTATCAGTTTTATTGTGTTGCACTGTTGGAGGAGCCTGTGACCTCAGATGTTCATTGTCATAACTACACTGTAGCTATGCACACATGACAATAAAAGCCTTGAAATGATGTTCTTCTCATACTTCCTGTCTCCCCTTCCTCTCTCACAGGAAGTGGCGGAGGAGGCGTGGCGTAACCACCGCCGGCGGAACGACTCGGTGATCGTCGACACGTTTCACGGCCTCTTCAAGTCCACGCTCGTCTGTCCAGAGTGCCACAAAGTCTCCGTGACCTTTGACCCCTTCTGCTACCTGAGCGTCCCACTTCCTGTCAGCAAAGAGCGCGTCATGGAGGTCTTCTTCGTCTCTCTGGACCCCTACGCCAAACCTGCACAGGTGACGGTTTCTGCCTAATCATTTACTGTCATGACACTTCTGCAGATGAACTGAATGAAAAAGATCTGACCTGTGTTACATGTCTTTAACAATGCTCCAACCCAGAGAACCATTTCAAATGTAACATCAGTTTCACTTTGTTACTACAGCAAAGGTGATACCAATATTTTAAACATGTTTTCTTGTCTTTTTGTACAGCATCGTGTTGTGGTTCCTAAAACAGGAAAAGTGTCCGACCTCTGCACTGCCCTGTCCGAGATGACCACCGTACCTCCTACACAGGTGTGTGTGTGTGTGTGTGTGTGTGTGTCTGTGTGTGTGTGTGTGTGTGTGTGTGTGTGTGTGTGTGTGTGTGTGTGTGTGTGTGTGTGTGTGTGTGTGTGTGTGTGTGTGTGTGTGTGTGTGTGTGTGTGTGTGTGTGTGTGTGTGTGTGTGTGTGTGTGTGTGTGTGTGTGTGTGTGTGTGTGTGTGTGTGTGTGTGTGTGTGTGTGTGTGTGTGATAAGTGTCAGTAAGATTGTATGACGTGTTATTTAATCATGTTAAAAAAACCTTGGGAGAATTGTGCTGAAATGTTTAAATGTGTGATAAAAAAACCTTAATAGTCCAGAGTCTCATTGCATTTCTACCGTAACCTAATGTGTCAGTGTTTAAGAGTAATAAAGAGTTAGTTGTGTAACCTGTTTTCTACCCATCTAACCCTGTCGTTCAGATGGTGGTCGCTGATGTGTTCAACCACCGTTTCTACAAGATCTACAACACCGATGAGTCTCTGAGCTGCATTCTGGACCGAGACGACATCTTTGTGTAAGAGCATCGCAAACACTGTCAACTATTTTAGCTTAGTGTATTTGAGACATCAGAAATCACAGCACTCTCATAATGGTTACATTTACATTCATGCAAAAGGTTGCCGTGTGTAAAATCATTTACACACGGCAACTATTGCACGTCTGTCCGTCCTGGGAGAGGGATCTCTCCTCTGTTGCTCTCCCTGAGGTTTCTCCCATGTTCCCCTTTAAACTGTGGGTTTTCTCTGGAAGTGTTTCCTTGTACGATGTGAGGGTCTAAGGACAGAGGGTGTCGTATAGTCATACTGATATTCTGTACAAACTGTGAAGTCCACTGAGACAAATGTAACCTTTGTGATATTGGGCTATATAAATAAACATTGATTGATTGATTGAGATGCAACACTTGTCCACAGGACGCTTTAAAAAAATGTCAACTTAAAAGTAAAAAAGAATTATTCCACAAAAATACCATTTAAAAAAACATACACACAAATGCATCTTTGAATGCATCAAAAAATACATGAGGACCAAGTCATGCAGAGATCTTCAGAGGCATTCTCTTACGAAACCAGACTGTTTTTTGATGTAAATGTCCCCTGTTGCTGACCCTGGTGATGCGTTCAGGTACGAGCTGGAGGAGCACCAGGAGGAGCAGGTGCTGCTGGCGCTCTACCTGAGGGAGCGCTCTCACTACAGAGACTACGGCTCCGGCAGCAGCTCGTACGGCACCTCGCTGTTCGGACACCCGCTGCTGCTCAGTGTGCCAAGAGGCTGCTGCAGCCGAGAGGAGCTCTACACTCTGTTCCTGCAGAGGCTGGCGTGAGACACACACACACACACACACACACACACACACACACACACACACACACACACACACACACACACACACACACACACACACACACACACACACACACACACAGACACACAGACACACACACAGACATACACAGGCACACACACTGAACACTCAGAACACACGCACGCACGCACACGCAGAACACACACACGCAGAACACACACACACACACACGCAGAACATGCACACGCACAGACATACACAGGCACACACACACATACATACGCATAGACACACAGACACATGCATACACACAAGCACACACACGCATGCATGGGCACACACACACACGCAGACACACACCCACACACACTTAATGCACACGCACACACACACACACACACACACACACACACACACACACACACACACGCACCCAGCCTGCAATACAGTGGTATACTATAAAAAGAATTAGAAACATACCTTTCTATGAGATTTGTATCATGTTTTTATGAACAAATATATGATTTGTATGACATACCACACTTTGAAATGACTTACTATCATCTACCATAATTTTTCGACATTCAACATATTACTTTTTAGAACATACTCTATGACTTTCTTGACGTACTATTATTTACATTTTTTATAACATTTTTGACATACTTTTCTGCCAAAACTTGACATAGTTTTCCAATTTGTTTTTAATGATTTTCTCATATTTTGAAGCAATGAGACAAAAGCTGTCTCCACTGAACCTTTTTTTGTTTTAGTTTGTTATTTTTGTGTAGTAAGTGGCTAGAGCATTTGCTCGGGTGCACTCCATGACTGCCTAGGTGATTTTCAATTCCTGAGAGTTAACCGGCACACTGGGCTTTGTGCTTAAAATCCTCCCACAATTCTACACGAAGACTAGGGTTGAGTGAGTGAGTAAGCATTGGGTAAGGTAGTTAGCTAGAGGAGTGCGGTTTCCACGTGTACCGCTGCCTTTCACTATCAGTTACTGCTGGGAAAGCCTTGGTGGGTAGACAGTTAAATGGCTTCTATTGAAGGTCCACTCCTCATACATTTCGACCTAGTGTACTATGACTTTGTTATTTGAATTGTCAATATACTGTGACTTTTTGGGCATCCTATACTATGACCTTTTTATGACATACTACATTTATAAACATTACTTATGTCTGTGCAGGCGTTATGTGCGTCCTCCTGATCCCTCTGAGGAGTTGGAGGAAGAGGAGGAAGAGGAGCTGTACAAGACTCAGACCAACGGGATCAGTGACGGTAGGGTTTTCTCCTCCATCTACAACCTTTAATTATTACAAATAACAAATAATGCCTATATGAATTACACTTATCAAAATAAGAGATTACAACGTGCATGCCATCAGGTTCAGTAAACACAAGTCTTAAAGGGGACCTAAAACGCAAAATGCACTTTTTGATGTGTTTTATACATAAAGATGTCGTCCCCCCCCCCCCCCCCCCAAATCTCTAAAAACGGAGGAACAACGGAGCTGATCCAGATTTGCGTCCGATATGACGTAATATCTGAAATGTGGACCCACGGGCCAATCAGAAAGTTGCTATCAGAAACAATGCCCGACTGTTTTGGATGTAACATGGTCGGTGTTTACATTAGCATCGCTAACACTCAGAGCTAACCTGTACTGGAGAGCATGTGTGTGAAGAAGCAGGAAGTAAAAAGGAACTCACCTTGTGGGATAACCGGCAAGAGAGAAAGCCTTTGAGCTCCATACTGTTTCAGAAAGAATCCTTGATAATCCATGATATGGCGTTTCATCACGGCAGTATTTAGTTTAGACAGTAGCTGCCGGGTCCCGCATGAGCTGAGACCCCTCCCTTTTTTTTTTTTTTAAAGCTTTATACCCCAAATCAGCCCTTTTGAAACAGGAAGTGAAATAGAGGGATATGAGGCATGGCTAGAATGGGTGATCTATTTGGTATTTTGAGCAAAACACTTCATAGACATGTTTTTTATATTTTTTTATATATCTGAGACCTATGCTATTGCCTAAAAATAGCATGATAGGTGACCTTTAAAAGGACAGAAACTTATAGTAGACTGTTTAGAAAGGTTTTAATTTCAAGCATCTCACCAGTCACATTACAAATAATTCCCTTGATAGCCTTGATTTATTCAATTAGCCTCCGATTTCCTTCGAGTAGATCTAAAGCAAATCAGACAGTCAGTTTTAAACTCCTCAGATAAAGAATTTTGTCTGTTCTTTATTTATTTAACAGTTTTTCGACAATTAAATAATTAGCCTCTACTGGATTGATCAGCTGTGTTTGATCTTCAGTGTAGTTTCAGTCTGACTGGTTCTGTGTTTCTTCAGAGGAGGAGCAGGATGACGGAGAGAAAGCCGGACCCTCTCAGACCCAAACCTCAGAGACCAGCTCTGGTGATGCACCGGCAAACAGCCAATCAGACGACACCACCACCACCGAGCCCCGCCCCCTTGTCAACCACACGCAGCCCCCCCCGGCCCAGGACGACTCGGAGACTAACGGACCCCCGAACCAGAGTGAGCCCGGCTGCAGCTCTGAGACTAACACCCCCCCCCACACTGAGGGAGAGAAACCCTGCGAAGAAGAGAGCAAGGCCTCCGACAGCAGCTCAGAGCCTCCAGCCCAGCAGCCATGTGAGACCACAGAAGAAGAAAAAGAGGAAGACAAGCAGGAGGAGGCGTGTTCTCCCAGCCCTCCAGCCAATGAGCAGCCAGGGAAGAGGAAGGCGTGCTGTAAGAGGAGGAAGAGTCTTTTCACCATCCAGGCGGTCAACTCCAACGGGACGACCGAGAGAGGGATGGGAGAGGGGGGGAGCGCCGTGTCCTTCAGCTGTGAGTGGGAACACACCTTCACACACACACTCACTCGCTCACTCACTCACTCACTCACACTCACTCACTCACTCACTCACTCACTCACTCATACACTCACTCATACACTCACTCACTCACTCACTCACTCACTCACTCACTCACTCACTCACTCATACACTCACACACTCACTCACTCACTCATACACTCACACCTACACACTCACTCACTCACTCACTCACTCACTCACTCACTCACTCACTCACTCACTCATACACTCACACTCACTCACTCACTCACTCACTCACTCATACACTCACACTCACTCACTCACTCACTCACTCACTCACACACTCACACACTCACTCACACACTCACACTCACTCACTCACTCACTCACTCACTCACTCACTCACTCACTCACTCACTCACTCACTCATACACTCATACTCACTCACTCACTCACTCACTCACTCACTCACTCACTCACTCACACACTCACACTCACTCACTCACTTTTACTTTTGTAGTCATTATTCTTGCAGCCCAATGAAACAAAGATCACACTCTGACTTAAAAAAGATGCTTAAAACCAATAATAACATGTTTGAATAGTTTATTTCCTTCTTTCCTTTTTCAAATACATCAAAGTTGCATTAAATAAACTCTTATTTTGGATTTATTTTCCCAAAAAAGGACAACATTCATATTTGAAACGACTGAAACACTTGTTGCCTTGAGAAGCATCAGTACCATAGTAACCATACTCTACTGTGTTTTATGAATAAAACCAGATGTTTCTAAACTTTCCATTTGCTTTATATGTTCTTTGTGCAGCTCAGCCCTACGTGGCCATCGACTGGGACCCTGAGATGAAGAAGAGATTCTACAACGAAAACGAGGCCGAGGTCAGTGTGAACATTTTGTATTCATCACCTCAAGATAAAACTCTATTTATCCCAGGGGGGGGGGGGGGTTGTGGTGCATCACCCGCATGCTTATATCACATTCACATCTACTTACAGAACATTTCAATCTATTAAAAGTCGTTGTATAGTACGTTGAAACAAAAGGAGTGAGTTTGAGGAACCAATCAACAGCCAGTCTGGTTTGCACAGACACGAGTATATCAAGTATATCATATAATATGTTGCAAAGAAAGTCATAGTTTAGTGTTGAACTTTTTATTTTTTATTGAGTCAGGCACAATGAGTTACATTTATACGGTCTATATCTCTATATTTATGTGGGTATAAACTTCATATATATATATATATTATATTATATATGTACAGTGTTGAACATTTTGGGAGAAAAGTCATCGTACAGTATGATGAAAAAAAAACGTAATTGTCATAGTATGTAAAACAATGTTGTGCTCCCCTCTCTCCTCCTGCCTTCTCTCTCCTCCTCCCTTCTCTCTCCTCCTCCCTTCTCTCTCCTCCTCCCTTCTCTCTCTCCTTCCTTCTTTCTCCTGTCTATGCAGAAGTATGTGAAACACGGCAGTATGGAGGTTCCTCAGCAGCAGACCACTGTCCAGCTGCAGGAGTGCATCGAGCTGTTCACCACCATGGAAACACTGGAGGAGGAGAACCCCTGGTAACACACACACACACACACACACACACACACACACACACACACACACACACACACACACACACACACACACACAGACACACACACACACACACATACACACACATACATACATACATACATACATACATACATACATACACCTTTCTAAACATATTCAGCACCTTTTTACACGCAATTAGCAACTCCACTTTGCAAAACCAGACCATATAGTTTTATAGAGAATTTGAAGAATGTGTGTGTGTGTGTTTTCAGGTACTGTCCGGTGTGTAAGAAGCACCAGCTGGCCACGAAGAAGCTGGACCTCTGGTTCCTGCCCGAGGTTCTCATCATCCACCTGAAGAGGTTCTCCTACACCAAGTTCACCAGAGAGAAGCTGGACAGCATCGTGGACTTCCCCCTGAGGTACACACACACACACACACACACACACACACACACACACACACACACACACACACACACACACACACACACACTCCTGCAGGTTCACACTGTAATGAATCTGTGTGTGGGTGTTTTGCAGAGAGCTGGACTTCTCCGGCTGCCTCCTGAGGAAGAGTCAGTCCAATGGGGAGCCTCCGAGCCGCTACGACCTCATCGCTGTGTCCAATCACTACGGAGGACTCAGAGACGGCCATTGTACGTCCCTATTGGTCTTTTCTTTTCAAGTGTTCAGGTTCAAGGCTTTATTCGTCACATTTAACTGACCTGTACACTTGTTATCGTGTGTGTTCCTTCAGACACCAGCTACGCGCGGAACAAGGACAACGGTCAGTGGTATTACTTTGACGACAGCAAGGTGACGTACGCCAGAGAGGATCAAATCGTGGTGAGTACGAGACCCAGCGCTGTAAAGCATCCTGTGCTCCTTTCAGACATTCCCTTTATTCTGATGTCAGTATGATGAGATTACATCGCTGCCCAATTACAGACACATACAAAACAAAGGTTGACAAATATAAGGTCACCTATTATGCAAAATCCACTCCTTCGTGTCTCTTCTACATCAACATGTGTCCCCTCTTCTTCATGTCTCTTCTACATCAACATGTGTCCCCTCTTCTTCATGTCTCTTCTGCATCAACATGTGTCCCCTCTTCTTCATGTCTCTTCTACATCAACATGTGTCCCCTCTTCTTCATGTCTCTTCTACATCAACATGTGTCCCCTCTTCTTCATGTCTCTTCTACATCAACATGTGTCCCCTCTTCTTCATGTCTCTTCTACATCAACATGTGTCCCCTCTTCTTCATGTCTCTTCTGCATCAACATGTGTCCCCTCTTCTTCATGTCTCTTCTACATCAACATGTGTCCCCTCTTCTTCATGTCTCTTCTACATCAACATGTGTCCCCTCTTCTTCATGTCTCTTCTGCATCAACATGTGTCCCCTCTTCTCCATGTCTCTTTTACATCAACATGTGTCGTCTCTTCTTCATGTCTCTTCTTCATCAACATGTGTCCCCTCTTCTTCATGTCTCTTCTTCATCAACATGTGTCCCCTCTTCTTCATGTCTCTTCTACATCAACATGTGTCCCCTCTTCTTCATGTCTCTTCTACATCAACATGTGTCCCCTCTTCCTCATGTCTCTTCTACATCAACATGTGTCCCCTCTTCTTCATGTCTCTTCTACATCAACATGTGTCGTCTCTTCTTCATATCTCTTCTACATCAACATGTGTCCCCTCTTCTTCATGTCTCTTCTACATCAACATGTGTCCCCTCTTCTTCATGTCTCTTCTACATCAACATGTGTCCCCTCTTCCTCATGTCTCTTCTACATCAACATGTGTCCCCTCTTCTTCATGTCTCTTCTACATCAACATGTGTCGTCTCTTCTTCATATCTCTTCTACATCAACATGTGTCCCCTCTTCTTCATGTCTCCTCTACATCAACATGTGTCCCCTCTTCTTCATGTCTCTTCTACATCAACATGTGTCCCCTCTTCTTCATGTCTCTTCTACATCAATATGTGTCCCCTCTTCTTCATGTCTCTTCTACATCAACATGTGTCCCCTCTTCTTCATGTCTCTTCTACATCAACATGTGTCCCCTCTTCTCCATGTCTCTTCTACATCAACATGTGTCCCCTCTTCTTCATGTCTCTTCTACATCAACATGTGTCCCCTCTTCTTCATGTCTCTTCTACATCAACATGTGTCCCCTCTTCTTCATGTCTCTTCTACATCAACATGTGTCGTCTTTTCTTCATGTCTCTTCTACATCAACATGTGTCGTCTCTTCTTCATGTCTCTTCTTCATCAACATGTGTCGTCTCTTCTTCATGTCTCTTCTTCATGTCTCTTCTTCATCAACATGTGTCGTCTCTTCTTCATGTCTCTTCTTCATCAACATGTGTCGTCTCTTCTTCATGTCTCTTCTTCATGTCTCTTCTTCATGTCTCTTCTACATCAACATGTGTCCCCTCTTCTCCATGTCTCTTCTACATCAACATGTGTCCCCTCTTCCTCATGTCTCTTCTACATCAACATGTGTCCCCTCTTCCTCATGTCTCTTCTACATCAACGTGTGTCCCCTCTTCTTCATGTCTCTTCTACATCAACATGTGTCCCCTCTTCTTCATGTCTCTTCTACATCAACATGTGTCCCCTCTTCCTCATGTCTCTTCTACATCAACATGTGTCCCCTCTTCTTCATGTCTCTTCTACATCAACATGTGTCCCCTCTTCTTCATGTCTCTTCTACATCAACATGTGTCCCCTCTTCCTCATGTCTCTTCTACATCAACATGTGTCCCCTCTTCTTCATGTCTCTTCTACATCAACATGTGTCCCCTCTTCTTCATGTCTCCTCTACATCAACATGTGTCCCCTCTTCTTCATGTCTCTTCTACATCAACATGTGTCCCCTCTTCTTCATGTCTCTTCTACATCAACATGTGTCCCCTCTTCTTCATGTCTCTTCTACATCAACATGTGTCCCCTCTTCTTCATGTCTCTTCTACATCAACATGTGTCCCCTCTTCTTCATGTCTCTTCTACATCAACATGTGTCCCCTCTGTGGAAAGAGACTCTGAAAGTTTCAGGAACAAAGATTCTCTCTCTTTTTGATCCATTTCTATAAAAACCTGTCTGAAAATGAGCTGATCAGATTTTGGCCACTTTATGATGTCATAATGATTTTTTTTGGCTTGAGTAACCATTAGCCAATCAGCAACCAAGGTAACCCCCCCCCCCCCCCCCCCACCTTATCACCTGAATCTCCTCCTAGAGCACCATGGAGCTCTTTGTAACCAAATATCTCAGAGGGGCGTGGGGAGGGGCTCCTTATTTTCATCTAAAGCAACAGACAGAGAATCAGCACTTTGGAAACAGGGCTGAAACAGAGGGGATTATGGGTAATGCTGCAATGAACTGTTTGGTGTTTGGAGCCAAACACCTCAGAGACATGTTTGTATATATCTGAGAGCTGTAATATATTGAGGAGAAACAGTATGATAGGGGACCTTTAAGTTACTCGTAAGGCAGATGTAAAGTCTAACCTGGATTCATTCGTTGTCTCCTGTCGTTCAGACCAACGCTGCTTACGTCTTGTTCTACCAGCGGCAAGACAAGATCAGAAAACCCACTCTGCCCGCCCCCAACACAAGCCCCGCCTCCTCCAGCCAGCCCGCCAACGACATCACTTCCTGTAAGGACGATGACATCACTCCGTGTAAGGAAGACGACGCAGAGCTCGGCGCTGCCGCCGCCTCCTCCTCCTCCTCCTCCTACGTCACCATGGAAACAGACTAAATGAATCCTCAAGGTTTAGTTTAATTTTTACAGTAATAAGGTTTTTTTTTTCTTCTCAGAACAGGCCTGTGATTTATTTTTCTTTCCAACAACACTTGAATTTTCTCTGATTCCCCTCCCCCCCTCCCCCCTGGATATATAATAACAACAATTTGCAATCTTTTATTCTCAATACGTGATAAATGTGTAGATAAGATGGACACTTGGTACTCGGGTAGATTTGAGACGTACTCTTTATTGGTGATCAGGTCTTTGTTTATGAAACCTAGAAGAACTACAGACTGTTACAGTGTTTCATTATAATCAAGAAAGAAGAACTTTCAACTTGCCATTAAATAATTTGATCTCTTGATACTGTCTTAAAAATAAAGAAATGTAGACGTCATTATTGGTTCCTCATTTAAAAACATAATTAAGTCTAATTTTAGGTATTTTTTAAACTGTTAATACTTGTAGAGATTCTAATAAACACTGTAGAAGTCTGTAAGTATTCGTGTGCACACACCAGGTTCCTTATTTGATGAGAAAAGCTAAAGGACTGCAGTTAAATATCTATTATTAGTTAGTTGCATTAAAGAGCCTAACACTTGGGAAGTTTCTAGAAGTTAGTCTGATTCTGAAATTACAAATATAGTTTCCTTAACGATGACACCATTTTACAACACAATAAAATATTCAATAAAGCAGTTATGTTCTTAAGATAACTGTCGGCAGGCGTCTTCAATATTTTCTTGTTATGTTCTTTAAATAAAAGCAGATTAGTTGTCGATAGTTTATTGTACTCACCGGCTGAAACTCATGAAAGGAGCAGGGGATTCTGGGTAATAAGTGTGTGTTTTATAGCAGAGAAAAATAATTGAATATTGAACAAAGCTGCCGGGGACGAGGAATTAATCTTTTTGTGTATGTTGGTTGTTTTCTTCTGGTATTTATTATTTCTGAGTCATTTCCGCTGTCACATGACTACAGGTGTTTTCTGATTGGAGCTGGTCGACGGGTTGCAGGACATTGAGATGCTTATTTTTCATATTTATAGGAGACATTTGTATTCAGGCTTAAATGTATCGGACAGAATGACAGGCAGTCTTCTCTCTCTGGAGCTCTCACTGATTTTCAAACCGGCTCTGTGTACAGTATTTTTGTATTGTAAGAAATGTATAATTATTATTATTACCATTCCTGGTCGGGCGGAGGGAAGCGCGGGCTCATTTCTTTCTTTGGTCTTCCTGTCAATATCAGATGAAAATATTTTATTGTACTTTCAATCTTTTGATATGAATAAAAGGATGATTATTATCAGGATGAGTGATGTTTATCCTGTTTCCTCTCACACCCTGTTGTGTGTTTCAGTCATTTCTCTGACATAATGTTTCCCTAAGTTCAAGTATTCTAGTTAAAGTGTATGTATTTCCTTTTTCTGAACTGGTTGTGCAGATTATATCAGAAATCTGTGGTTTCCAACTCCACTAAACCTACAAATTATAACTTTTACCCCCTTTTTAGTGCCTGCTAGAGAGGTGGTACTTTCCTGGGGAGAAAAAAGTTCCAATTTATGATTGGCTGGCCGAATTGCAAACACGCCCCGTAAAACTGAAACTTTTTTTGAAGTCGCCATTAGCCGCTTTCACACCAAGTACTTTGCCGTACTTAGTTCCCAGCACTTAGTACCCCCATGGAACTAAGAGCATATATATATATATATATATATATATATATATATATATATATATATATATATATATATATATATATATAATATATATATATATATATAGAGAATTGTTTGTCACTTTCATGACACTCCTGCCATTGGCTGGAGAATGTGCATATGAATTGGACGTCTCAATTCAATTGACCTACACACTTTCTGAATATGGCCTATCTTACCACACTTGTAACAGGTTTCTTTAATAAACCTACAGTCCCCAGCTATGTGCTGCTCACTGCCACATCTGTAGCAAGCCTTATGCTGCTGCTCACTGGGGCTCTGCCTTGCCGTCATCTTGTGTGCACTGCCTCAGGTGCTCTCCTCTGCGAGGGTGCTGACTCCAGTGACTGTAAGTCTCTCACATCCTTGCTGGCTGTCTCCATAGCCTGGGCCAGCTTCAGTGCCCTGTCGAAGGTCAAATCCGGCTCTGACAACAATCGCCGTTGTATGCGATCCTCCCCAATCCCACAGAGGCAGCCTCACGCAGCATTTCTGTTAACTTGTCTCCATAGTTACAATCTTGTGCTAATTTTCTCAGCACAGCAACGTACCATGACTGTCTCTCCCAACTTCCTATTTCTTGAGTTAAATTTGTAGCGCTGTACAATTTCACTGGGTTTGGGGTTGAAATGGTCTTTCAGCATCTGAACAAGCTCAAACATTATCTCCTGGCCTCGCCGGACTGACGAGGGTCCACATAAATCTGACTGCCAACTGAACTGAGCAAAATAGCTTTTTGCCGACCTGCATCTTCGATCTCAGTAGCTTCAAAGAAATGTTGGAGAACCTCACAATATTCCTCCCACGTCTGGGATTGACTATCAAAAGGAGCGGTGTTTCCTACCATTGCCGCCGCTATCTTCTAGCTCACGCCACAGTCGTGTGTTTTGTGCCGTTAACGTAGCCACTCAGTCATTTTATTTTGGTTCTGATAAATGATTCGCTGCTCAAACTTTTGGTTGGATTAAGCACTATTTATTTATTTTCCCATCATGCACAAATGAACAATTTATAACATAGTTTCAATAAAACAGAGAAGGTTAAACTATAACGTGACATAAAGGTCTGAATCTGGGTGAGATCATTTAAAATGTGAAGAATATCTCTTATTTCCTCTAAAGGAAGCATTTCAGCATATTTGATGTACATTATATTACTTGGATGAAAGTGTAAATGCACGTCAATTTAATAATAAAGGTTGACAGTATGATCAAAAAGCAGATTATCAAATTATAACAACAAAAACATTGGTGAAACAAAAATAAACATGTTTAGAATAAAGAGACAGAGGTCAGTGTATTTCCCCTTTGAGACGGGCATGTCCAAAGTCCAGCCCTCTGAACTGTAAAGACTCTTTTATTCACACACTGATCTCACACGTCTGGTTTTTCCTCATGAAATATATCTGACCAAAATGGAAATTGACGTGTGATTTATTTCGTATTGAATTCGGTGATGGAGATATTTCCAGAGTTAATTAATTTGTGTTTGGTTCGACTTGTCTGACCTGATTCTGAAGCACCACTTTATAAAAAAACATGTCAAACCCGCTTCAAAGTGAAAGATGTTCCACATCGTCTGGCCAATGTTATCTGACTCTCCAGATATGAAAGAAAGAACGTGTTTCTAGAGTTGTTCACGCAGCCTGCCTTAGTGGCTCAAATTGAGTTATATAGCCATTTGAATAAAATAAAGATAATTGTGAGAATGAAAATTTGTAATCTGTATTTTTCTTTTATGTATAAAAAATGTCAGAAGGGACTATTGGCCCCCGGGCATATTAACATTATCAAATCCGGCCCTCTTTGAAAAGTGTGCACACAATGATCCTGTTTCTCTCTACCTGCTCTGCTCCACTGTCACACACACCTTCAGCGGTAATATCTTCACTTCCTCCTCAGTGTGAATGAATGGAAACATCTTCTCAGTGAAGGTGTGTGTGAAGGTGTGTATGTGTGTGTTAGTGTCAGGATCAGAGAACGACAACTTTCCTCTGTTCCAGTCCAGCTTCACTCGGACCCTCTGGAGCTCCGTCTGCAGGCTGAGAGGAGTGTCTGGATCTGGTGGTGAACACGTTGAGTATTTACCTTCATCGAAAGCCACTCCCCATGATCCAGACCGTATGCGCCCCTCCCTCTTGACAGACTCTGCTAACACACCCAGTAACCAGAAGGTACTGTCTGTGACCTGGACGTCCCAGCTGTGAGTCCCTGAGTCAAAGCCCTCAGAGCCCAGGACTCGGATGTGATGATCAAACCTCTCTGGGTTTTCAGGAAGTTCCTGTTCCTCCTCTTCCCCCTCTTCCTCCTCTTCCTCTTCTTCCTCCCAATCCTCTTCCTCTTCTTCCTCCTCTTCCTCTTCCTCCTCTTCCTCTTCTTCTTCCTCTTCCTCCTCCTCCTCCTCTTCCTCCTCTCTTCCTTGTCTCACAGAGGTCAGATCTTCAGACAGGAAGAGGAATGGATTAGCCGTGTTTGGGTCCAGGATGAGAGGAGAGTAGGACACCATGTCCTTCATCTTGCTCCAGATGTTGAAGCTGAGGTTGCCCAGGTGTTTGGCCTGGTCTATCAGAGCTCCTGAGGGCAGCTGTGGATCCTCCAGCAGGGGGCGCTGCAGCCTCTCCACTGCAGCCTTGTAGTTGAGCAGGAAGGAGACGTCTTCAGCTCTCAGCCCCTCCTCTGTGGCTCTGAGTGTGTGTGAAAGAGCTGCTATCTCTCTGCTCACAGCCTCCATCTTCTCCTCCATCATCTTCCTCTTCTGCTCCTCTTCCTCCCTCAGTGCAGCCATCCTGGCTTCCTCTTCCTCTTCTAGGAACTGGTGAAGCTTCTTAAACTGCTGCTTAATCTGCGTCTCTGTGTGTTGAGCCTGGACCTTCATGTGTCCTGCTGTTAGATCAAACTTCTCCTTAGCTTCTTCAAAGAGCTCCAGTTTCTTCTTTAAGGGCTGCAGAGCTTTCTGGAGCTCCTCTCTGAGATCCTGAGCAGCTTCATCCATTGGTCTGATTCTGTGGTCGGTGTGTGTTTTTGAATCTCTGCAGACGAGACACACTGGCTGCTGATGGTCCAGACAGAAGAGTCTGAGTTTCAAAGAGTGCAGACTGCAGAGAGCCTCTGGAGGTCTCTGACCTCTCTCCAGTGAGAAGGTCTCACACAGGTTCTTTAAAGCCAGGTTACACGGAGGTTCTCCTCTTGAAGATTTTCTCTTACAAACTGGACACTCCTTTACTTCTTTCCCATCCCACCAGTTCTGCAGACAGGCGTTACAGAAGCTGTGGCTACAGGACAGAAGAACAGGATCTCTAAAGACTTCTTGACAGACCGGACAGCAGAGATCTTCCTCTAACCTGGAAGCCATGTTGTCTCTGAGTGAAGCTGAAACACAGCAGACAGGAATTAGTCAGTCATGGCTCCGTCCAAAAGGCTGATTCATTGCAGGTATAAAGGTTGTAGTGGAGGGGTTAAAAGTATGTGGCACATGTGTTTAAAAATGTGAACCCATTTGACTCTAGGAAACTGTCCTCACCGAAACTGAATTACTTAATGTTTCATAACGTCATGGTTCATAAATGCCTGAAATATTAACTCTTTTAAAGAAATGTGTTCAGTGCAATCAAATACAACACACCTTTAAGATTAACATTTAGATCACTTTTAGATTCAGTTCTTCACTCTGGTGTCATTAACAATTACAGTATAGGAAGAAATACACGCGCACACACAAACAGGACCTATGGAGAGGTGTCAAAGCAAGCAGTCTTTTGGTTTGGTGCCTTGCTCAAAGTCAAACTGGCTCCTCTCCAGCTACTATACATTACATTTTCATTTGTTGAGCCTTTTATCCAAAGTGACTTACAATAAGTGCAAAAACATAGAGAATCAAGCTCTGAATAACAAGGAAAGTGCAGATATATTCACTTCAAGCAAGTCATACCATTGTAAGTGCTGAATGTGTTACAAGGCCTAAGCCAGGGGTGTCAAAGGCATTGTATTTGGCCCCCAACAGCTCGCAAAGAATATCTCATGTAGCTTAACAGAAGCATGTTGGCAAAAAACTACATTACCCACAATGCATCTCGTTTTGTGACATGCACATGAAGCGACTACATATCAGCAGCTCAGGAACTGAAGGAACTGAAGGAACATAAGTTACAGCGGCTCAAAGACCAAAGACACCAAACCCGGAGCCCGAGTGCAAAAGTACACACATCCTTTACTCAAGTAGAAGTACAGATACTCGTGTTTAAAAATACTCTGGTAAAAGTAGAAGTACTGACTAAACTTCTTTACTCAAGTAAAAGTAAAGAGGGCTCTGAAATGTACTTAAGTAAAAAGTACCCATAACTAGCAGCTGTTTTAAAGAGTACCTGACCTCCCTTTATATTAATAGAACAATAATGTCATTGTTAGCTAATGAATGTTTCCATGCTGAACAACGGCAACATGACAACGTTTTCATTGGTCCCTCTTCTTTATAGAAGACCAGGAAATTATGGATACACGGATCGTGTTCAAATCCAGGCAGGTGCACACATAGACAAAGTGGGCTTGAGCCCCAGCCCTTTTTCTTCCTCCAGAGAAAGTGCCCTTTTTTTAAATAAATGAATATATATCTACCGCTGTTTGCGCACAGTTTCCCTTTCCAAAAATATATTGGTTGAATCCAAAATAAAAATATCTGGGACAGAGATTAGAATGTGAAGTTCCGATGCTCTCTCTACCCTCCCTCCCTCCACGTCATGCGCAAAGCGGTGCGGACAGTCATCGGCAGTCCCTTCAGACAGGTAGCAGCACCTCCCACTTTACTGTCCCATGTTATGCCGGCTTTTCTTGGCTTGTTTGAAGGTGAGTGGAGATGAACAAATTACTAAGCTGCCAGTGCCTCGAGTTTATAGCTAATCAGCCAAAAGACAAAAACAAATATAATTAACTAAGGTAGGCTACTAGCTAATGGATAAGTTAGCTCAAGGTTTAGCTAAGGCAATTTATCATGGGCATGCAGGCTAATGTACTGTATACTTAAGGGGACACACTTAAAGTGAATACAGTCAAAATGTGTATCTAATAACGTCATCACAATCGCCACATTGATATGCAAATTAGGCGTTAACGATAGACCTAATTAAAATGCGCTAATTTGCATGCAGTTACCAAGGCATTGCAGGTGAAAAGGATAAAACTAAAAACAAACCAAAAAACACATCACCTCAAAACTTCCCCAGATAGTTACATATATCAAGTCAGTATTTTCCCCTGAAGTGTTATGTTTAAATGCAGATTAGCTTTAAATCTATAGATGAATTCAGACATGGTTGTCAAACGAACACATGGGAGCAAAATAGACCAAAAAAAGTAACAAGTATATGAAAAAAACCCGATATTTTTGCCTGTAATGTCCTTAAATGGTAACTTCAGAATTTTGATTTTTGGCTGCTCATTTAATAACTATTTATTTGACTAGTTTGTTGTCTGCTGTTGTGTGTAGTGAATACTAAAGAAGACCATTGTCTCTGTGTTAGCTGATTATTTTGTAGAATTTTGCTGAGTATTAAACAATTGCGCGAGCTTGAGGGTATTAAAATAAATTGGTCAGTAAGTCAGGGATGTGCAACTATATTTAACTTTTTGTTTTAAAACATTTTTTTATAAATGATTATGGGAGGTGCCCTTTTTCTCACTTGAGCTCCAGCCCCCCAAAATGTCTGTGCACGTCCCTGAACAATAGGCACGGAATGACTAAATAATAATGATCACGCCGCCAAACACAGATTAAAACTAAAGTAACCCTGGTTTGAAAATGTAAGAAGTAGAAAGTATAGGTATTTGTGTTCAATATTTAAGAAGTGAAAGTAAAAAGTCGTCAGAAAAATAAGTAGTGGAGTAAAGTACCGAATCTGATACCAGAAAAATGTAACAAAGTATTTGTAGGCTACTCCACTACTTCCCACCTCTGCTCGGAGCAAAGTCTGTGTCGCTGCAGCTCAGACACATGGATTTATTAAGTTTGGAAAAACTTTCGTTGCGGTTTAAGGTCGATTACAATACACGAGGTCTTTGCTTGCAGAGGCAGAGTATGGACGTCTTTGTGCTATATTCAGAGGATAAACAGCCTACTTGTAAATACTAGTCGTAGCTTCCGTCCTTGTTTTTCTTTAAGCCACTAGACGCCTTAAACAGACATTTTTCACTCGTTTTCTTTCCTTTATATTACTTACAGTTGAAGATTTGCTTGGCCTCCGATGGTTTAGATGATGATTTATGCGAAGTGTTTGCTAAAAAGTAAAATAACACACTTTTACACATGCAACAAAGAAAAGCATGGGAGCCTGCCTGCAGAAGCCAGTCTCAGGACACCTCCACTTTCCAAACAGGAAATGCACGCAAATAAAAAATAAAATCGGACTGAAAGGGCCGGCCCTGACCAATTTGCTGCCCTAGGCAAGACTTTAGCTGGCGCCCCTCCCCAAATGCAGACACTCATACGTGCAAGGTTGTGGCATGAACACCAAAACAGAAGGATATTGACACAAGGTGTGTACAAAATGTATTTGGTTTCTTATCCATGTGAACATGATTTAAGTGGACCTAACATCGTCTAGGGGGGTCCGGGAGCAAGCTCCTCCGGAAAGATTATTTTTTAAATAAACTTTTTTTTTTTAAAGCATCAATCTGGTGCACTTTGAGAGCAACATGAAGAGATCTATGGATACATCTCTCAACACCCATATGAAACAGAACTGTAAGCAGATTTTCTTTTTCTTTATGGATATTTTACAAATCACTCCGCTTTTAAATTGTATTCTTGTTTATTAATAACAATTTTTGTTTACTGTCATATCGTATTTATACCTGTTTTTGTTCTATTCTCTTATTCTTTTATAACTACAATGATCATATAAAGGTGTGCCTTTACCTCACTGAGCTGAGGTTATCAGAGCCACTCAGTCTTTGAGGAGAGAGCTCACTAAAGCTCTCCCCTGCGACACAGTCAATTCCAATGTTAACAAAAGCACACAGAAGCTGTGTACGTTTTTAGGGAGTTTGATTTATTTTTAAATTAACACAAATACAAAATTAAAACCTATAAATGCACACTAAAACTATTATTTCAAAAAAAGAACAATTTCACATAAACCTCTGGTTTTAGGGGCTGGGGCGGTTCAACTTGATTTTTTGGTGGGGGGTGCGCCATAGTTTATGGGCGCTATACGCAATATAGGCGTAGTTCTGTTAGTATAAGATAATAAGATGTACTTTGTTGATCCAAAATTGGGAAATTGTGTTCTTATGAAATTCGCCTAAGGCTAAGCTAACGCAGCATACGCTCCGACCCTCACAACAACGGCCTACAGACATAAATAAACCAGCGACTGTATTCGCCATGACACACAGTCTGTGGTTTGTACTTGTTTAACTTTTGTCTAGTTTCTGAACAGATATGTGGAGCTGTGAGCTTGAGTGCTAACAGCTGATGTTGTTTTTCTGTGGTTGTCACGACTCCGCCTACACTGCGTTACTATAGTTACTACCCCAGCTACTAAACTGTAATGGAAACGCAGCATAAAGTGAGCCTGGCCTAACAAGTCCTAACTATACCGTATTAAGCCGAGCGAGGCCCTGCAATGGAAATGCGCCATAAGTGCTGGGAACTAAGTACGGCAAAGTACTTGGCGTGAAAGCGTCTATTTGATCCTCTGCTTCCTCAGTTTCTTATAAAGGAGGGCGAACCTCGGTGTTGAATAAAGACAAGAGAAGGGCAGTTAGTTCGATGGCACCTTTATTAAACTGTCACACTCACTTCAAGTCGCGCTGGATGACCACGGGGTAAAAAACACATGCAAAGAGTCCGCCTGCAGGGATACATGAACGCCTGCCATCAGTTAAAGCTCTCATAACGTCCAGTGGTCATTAAACTTCCTGTTTCTGCGTCGCACCCGACAGAACATCTTCCTGAGGAGATTCGTCTGGTGTCAGAATCCGCTGGTTTACTG
>NC_136902.1:8024058-8088490 GCF_949606895.1 Notothenia rossii
CACACACACACACACACACACACACACACACACACACACACACACACACACACACACACACACACACACACACACACACACACACACACACACACACACACACACACACACACACACACACCTTTGTGACCGGACATTTCCTTCATACAACGAGTAATAGGGGGAATAATCGGGCCGTTCGATGTGTGTGTGTGTGTGTGTGTGTGTGTGTGTGTGTGTGTGTGTGTGTGTGTGTGTGTGTGTGTGTGTGTGTGTGTGTGTGTGTAGAGGTGTGTGTGGTTGAAACGTAGCAGCTGCAGTGGGGAACACAGTGAAGGCGGTGTGTACGCGCTGGTGCTGCACTTCTCAGAGGCTGCCTCCTGATGCTGCAGCCATTTCATGAAGTGAAGGAGGCTTTACAAATAAAAAAAAATAGCTCTACACCCCTGGCCGCAATGTCCTTAAAATGAAGTCCGAGTTCGAAATATATCTCAAATAATGTATGCACTGCCATTCCCCCACAAACATAACAGTCTGCGATTAAACGGTTGTCTCCTGTGTGATCCACTTCCTATTGGCGCACCACCTGTAACCTTCTCTGCGCACGAGAGGCTGAGACCTTATGCTAACCAATTTTGATTTATTTTGTATGTTTTGGATGAAATAATATGACTGGTATCAAATTAAATAAAAATGAATTTTTTTTGATAAAATATTTTTATATATTTATAATTCTGCAAATATTACGATAAACTCACAGCTATTTCGCGGCCCGGCAGTAACGCCTCCGCGGCCCGGTTGGGGACCCCTGTATTAGATAATATGCATAAAGCTGTCGTGGACCACCACACATAAAAATCACTCAAATGTTTCCTGGGATAATAATAATACTCAAACTAATAGACGTATACATTTAAATAGCACCTCTCTTAAAAACAAAGCTACAAATGGATTTACAAGAATGAAAAGTCTCTACATTTCAACTGGATGAAGCGACAAGGCTCCTGAACTGTAGAGAAAAAGACCGGACCAAGCTTATGGCGTTAATAGGTTTTTATTTATTAAGAAATCTTACCTTAAAAGCCTTGTTGGGGTCAGGAGGCATCGCCATGGCAGCACCTGTCATCTGGTCCTGCATGATCCGCGACTGGTCAGCAGCTGAAGAGTTAACATCATATTCAATCAATGGAATCAAGCGGACAAACTCTCATCTCTGAACTGTGTTACTCTGACATTATGGCAGCTTTGAACACCAGCTGTGATCCACTGGACTTTAACTGTAACACTTTTTAAATTCAAGACAACCTTCACATTCTATAATGAAGTGTAGGACTCTTTTCATACAGATGTGAAACTCCACAGTCGTGGCGACAGAGAGGGATCAGAGCAAGCCCCCAGGAAGTGCGCCGGACTCTGTGCCCAACAGTCGTTGTGTCCAAACGGCGGTACTGCAACTTCCGTATCAGTCCGTGACGTCACCCGGCCCAGAAATACTTTTTCCCATTGACTAACATGGGGAAAGAGGCGTTTGTAAATCGGCGGATATTTTTTTTTTAACTAAATAAACTACCCAGTATGAACTATTTTATAGCCCTTATTAAAATCATTCGGTCCTTAAAGTTGTAAAATGCACTAAAAGCCGAATCCAGATGTATTTTCTCTCCATTCATTCTACTGAGCCGAGAGTGGGAGCTCGGGGGGCGGGGCTTAAGGGGCGCATGCTCTGTGAGCGCACATACGGGTTCTTCTGCTCTGACAGCCAGGCATGATGGGTAATCTGTGACGTTTCGCTCTCAAAAGTTGGGCCATTTTGCCTTCCTGCGCTAATGAGCAGCTCTCATAGGAAAGAACGGGACCCCGCCTCCCACCACGCTGTATCCAGTTCTTATTATACATCCATGGGTGAGACTCACCGTTGTCTTGTCCCAGGATGAGGCTGTACATGCTCCTCAGGCCAAACACATTCAGGAAGTACCAGGACGCTGAGCTCACCCTGCAGATTCACATGCAGCACATTTTAAGACAAATACAGGCAAAATACTTAAGCATTGAAATATGGACACACAGGCCATTGTTATGAACATTTTAATTGAACTTATAATTATTGAACTTCATTTAATTTGAGATTTCCCCCCCAAATGTTAAAAGTCATAGCGACACTTTATGAACGAGGCAGTTTTGTGACTAGCTGTCCACTCACTCAAATATCATTTATAAAATAATGTATGTCTATGGGTCGCCATTAAAAAAAATTGATTTCAATAAAACTGTCACTCCTGTTTTCTTTTTGATGTAAGAGAAATAGCTCCTAATAAATACATCACTGTAGAAGCTCTGTTATATATTAATCATATAAATGTATTTTATTTATCCTGAGGACGGTTTATTTAAGAATAAAAGGATAAAATAATGCAAAAAACCCCACAAAAATATGAAATAAATATGTATGAATATATTTCAATGAATACAGTGGTGTATAAGTATTAATAAAGATATTAATGGTAGAAAATTGATTATTTTGAGTTTGTCGGAACTGGTTGTAAGATATTGTTGGTGAATGTCTGAGATGTGTTCATGGTCTGCTGAGGAGCGTCGGTGTGTTTTTACCAGGAGGCGTCCAGGGACAGCAGGTCGATTCCTCTTTGTAACATCGGCTTGAACCTCAGAGTCAGAGGGAACGGCACTTTAGCTGCAAGACAACAACAACATCAACAATCACAAACAAACAGGAATAGGGTTGGGGTCACGAGAATGTTATTTAAATTTGACTTTAAATCCCAAAGAAGAATAAGTTAGAGCGACTTTAGATAGTGTTTTCTAGGGATGCTCCGATCGATCGACCACCGATCGATATCGGCCGAAACTCACTCTCTGCCGATTAGTGCTGGGGGAAAACGATTATTTTGAAAACGATTAATCGGCCGATTATTTAATCGATTAGTCGACTAATCTAACGATTATTTTTCTGTTGTTCGATTTATAAAAAACATAATGTATCTCAAATAAATACAGAAAAACATTACTTCATTCATGACAACTGCGCACCAGCTTACGTGCAGCCCTGGCCTGGACATTGCTTGGCTCCGTTAGTTGACATACATTGATACTATAAGCTGACTAACGTTCGTCTAATGTTATGTTTGACTCGTAAACGACCACAACATGAGTTAGCTCTCTGTGCATTTTGTTCGTTACGGGTTAGTAGCGGCTAGATAGCGGTGTTCTGCAGACGTACTGTAAAGTAGCGACCATTCCATCCAACATTAAATGCTGACAAACGTTAACTAACACACAGCCTGCGCCGCTAGCTAGGTAGCTAACATTAACTACTAACCAACCAAGCACGAACAAACCGCACGGAGAGCTATAAGATAGTTAGCACTACCGAAGTGCACAGAACTCAAGCTGCACAACACACTAGGGCTGTTCCTATTTATGAATATGCTTTTATTTTGAAGGAGAGGTGGCGCTGTTGACAGGAAGTTGTTGTTGCTATGGAAACAACGTGACGGAGATTAACGGGGAAAAGTAATATCTACATATAAAGACGGAGAAAGTAAACGATAAAGTTTATGGTTCAGTGTTAGCACCCGCCGAACAAGCTCTTACGTTGATACTGGAGATTTCAATAAATTCCATTTCAAAGACCTAGGGCGAGATGTTTTTGTTTGGAGGCTTTTTGCAGGGCTTCGTGCGCAATCCTGTGAGGAGGAGGTGGTAGCCGTTTCAGTCTCCATAGTGTTTAAAGTGCGATAGCGAACTGCTTGTTGTTGTTTGGGTGACCCACGTGTGTGTGGCGATGCGTCAACGAGGAAATATGTCGGCGACGATATTTTGAAGTCGTCGACGCATCGACTTCAAAATATCGTCGACGAGGAAATATGTCGCCGACGATATTTCCTGCAGCTCCACCCGCTGTGACGGACCGGCCCCAAATTTGGCGATCGGAGCATCTCTAGTGTTTTCTTAAAAACTCAAAACCTTTTAAACAGTCTGACTTTTTCTTTTTAAATAAGCTTTGAAAATGTGAATCAAAATAGTTGTATGTTTAATAAAAAAGGGTTCAAAAGCTAACCAGTGTGTAATGGTGTTAAAGAGTTGATGGCTAACAGCTGGAGAACTCACTTATGACGAACCCAGAGAAGGCCCAGTTGATCCAGCCCCCGATCACGATCATGGGCAGCACGTTGGTCAGGTTCCCCTTCATCATGTCCGTCAGCATGCTGGTGTCTAAAAACAAATACACACACATTTATTCCATTGAGTTAAAAAATGATATAATAGACAAAAACTACATTTAGATAATGGACTGAAGTGCTCATGTGAATTAATACAAAACAAAGAAACTGTCTTAGCGAAAGCCTCAAATCCAAAACAGCTTCCTTTTTTAAGATCGGGAAAACAGAAATGAAAAGAATATATTAACACACTGAAAATAAATTCCCACACACACACACCTGTCATGGGGTTTTTGGGGACGACCTTCCTCTTGACCTTCTTGAAGAAGCCGGTCTCTGCGTCGTTGAAGTAATGTTTCCTCATGGCGAAAGACTGCAGCAGAGAAACATGTTTACACACAACAGATCAGAGCCTTTCGATGTATTCCAACCTATATAACTTTAAAGAGATTCTTTAAAAACTTAATAAAGAACTTTAAAAAGGTATTCTTTAAACTGCCAGATATGTGTTTTAATCCCAACAAAATAAAAAAGACAAAACATAAGTACAAACCTCAAGAATATGGAAAGTAGTAACTAATAAAAGAAAAACTATTATAGTACATCAAGTTTACCGTCTATCATACAGCTCAAAATGACGCTGTCGTATTTGGGTCTACATTTCATTCATAAACCTAACAGAGAAATTGTAGAGTTTCTAAGTGGCGTTTTAACTTTTCAAAGAAATATTACAATACGATTACCGTTACAAGTAGTAAAGACAGCATTAGCACTAAATGTATATGATTTTCAAATTCCTGATTCCTAGTGATTGTGTGCTTACCTGTTTGGGAATATACTTTCCATTTTCTCTGAGGACGCGGCTGCGCAGGAGCACCTGGCTGAACACAAACACAAACAAAAATACACATTAGTCGACGAGCAAATTCTCAAGCATCAATCCAAACATTCGAAAAATGTAGTTTATTATAACTCCAAAGTCACTGACTTGTTGCTGCCAAACGAACTATACTTCTGTATGACTGCTATAACACTTTTGAATTACAATACAACCTTTTTGTTGTTGTTATGAAACTTTCTGACTATTCTTATTATTCTCATATAGACATATAGGAAACATACACACCTTACTTAAGCAAACACATAGTAATTGATGGCAATATCGTTTTTTGTATGATCATGTATGACAACTTGACTTTCTATTAAACACTTTATCTGTTTACTCTTGGTAAACAGATAAATAATAAACAAATTATTTTAATTAAAATGATCCCTCACCTGTCAGACACCTGCTCCAGGTCGATCTTCTTGTCGCTGTGCAGCAGCTGCGTGACGTAGTGACGGATGATCCCCACGAAGAAGGTGATGAAGACGATGGGTAGGACGACCCACATCCGAATGCTGGAGTCCAGCAGGAGCTCTGGACCGGCCATCGCTCTCTGTTCAACCAGCCGACCGTAGAAAGACAGGGAGACGCTCTGAAAGAGAGAACACCCCATCAAATATACATTACAACAGACTTACAGACTTAATGTCACAATGTTTTTATTTCATATATCCATTACATTACATGTCACTTGTTAGAAGCTTTTATCCAAAGCGATTTACATACATTCAGTACTGTGGGCAATCCCCACAGGAGCAATTTGGGGCGAAGTGTCTTGCCCAGGGACACAACGACATGCTGACTGCAGTCAAGATCAGCGCACTAATCCACTGAGCCACAGCCTCCCATAATGATAAATGTCAGGAGCAGTGCAGGACCAGAGCACTCTGAAGTGGACCAGTGTTCTCCACTCTCCTGTTGATCTGTGGTGTGGTATAAACCAGAGTCTATGGTCTTAGACACTCTGGCTCTGATCACACCAGTGCAGTTTATACAGAGATATAGTAAAGTTTATACAGAGATATCAGCAGGGGCTTGAACCTGTGACCTTCTGATCACAGACACAGTGGATTAGTGAAGTGAGCCATAGCCTAGGTTGCAGCTAACACATGTACTGTGTCTTCTGATGCTGCAGCAAGAGTGACTTAATATGGTATCATTTAGGTAGGCTACATCTAACTTACTATAACTACACAACGTCGAACATTGGATTCAGTGACACAAGAAGTGCTGCCAGAACAATATAGAAATCATATAAAATGACCATATCAATAAATACAATTAAATAACAAGATGTATATCATTCTGAAATGAGCCTGCATTATGTGTACTCTTACTCGAATACCTGTAGTATATTCTGCCTATATTTCTGTTTTTAAACGTAAGGTAGCTTAAAGTTTTGAATGAAGGACTTTCAGTTGTATCAGTGAAAGATCTTTTGACACATTAACCGACCTGTTACAGGCAGCAGAGGACATGACGAGCAGCTAACGGCTAACCACAACAAAACACCAGGACACCATTTAAGCTCCTGTTGTAGCTTTTAACACAATGACAAGAAGCTCGTCGAACACCCTACTGGCACATGCAACAACCATCTGATGTTAGAATTAGCGGCTGTGTCACCGAATATATAGTTAGCTAAAACTATGCTAAAGCTAACCTAGTTCCTCTTTGAATGAGTGTTTCTACAAATCGTTTGTTTCCATGACAGCACGGTTTATGTTGCAAACGTTGGCGGACCGATATTTGCTGTTGATATTTGAAGAAAGGTGTTCATAATTAACCTAAACTTACCACATTTATGAACTTTGTGAACGAGCAACGCGACACACGTTCGACAGTTTTAAAACACGACGAAGGACTTCCGGTTCGACCGGAAACAGTGGATTCGACATAGTGGTACAATAAAATAAAAGGTATGTTTTTTAAATTTTGTGTGCAATCATAAAATAAGAATAACAAATACGACGTTTAAAATATGGCAAATACATTTTAAAGTGCAAGGAGTGGTTCAATTAAGGATTAAAACACCTCATCAGTGGCGGAATAGCTAAACACACTATTTAAGTATTATATATATTATATAGCAGCCTAGTACTACACACAGTAGAAATAGTCCACTGAAAGCAAGAGTCCTCCTTTCAACACCTTACTTAAAGGTCCCCTATTATACTGTTTTTCATCAATATATTATAGGTCTCAGTCTCAGATATATAACCAACATGTCTCTGGAGTGTTTGGCTCCAAAGGCCAAACAGATCATTGCAGCATCCCATAATCCCCTCTGTTTCAGCCCTGTTTCAAAAGTGCTGATTCTCTGTCTGTTACATGATGGAAATAAGGAGCCACTCCCCACACCCCTCTTAGAGATATTTGGTTTAAAAGAACATAACGGTGGGGGGGGGGGGGGGGGGGGCAAAAAAAATCGTTATGACATCATAAAGTGGCCAAAATCTGATCAGCTCATTTTCAGACAAGTTTTTATATAAATGGATGAGGACGAAAAGTGAGAGAATCTTTTTTCCTGAAACATTCAGAATCTCTTTACACAGAGGGGACACTATAGGGGAACAATAGGACCCAAATGCAGATTGAGGAGGGAAGCAGGTTTAAAAATGAAACAAAAGGCAAGCTTTATTTGCAAAAGCTGAAGAAACAAGAATCCATGAACAGGAACTGTCGCTCGAGGTAGCATCCAAACAAAAGGTGACTGTGACCAACATGAAGGGAGAAATGAACGACAAGTAATGAACCAACACCGAACACAGGAAGAGACAAGACTAAATACAGGGATGGGTAATCACGAGACGAGAAACAGCAGGGAAGTGGAAACACAAGGGCAACAGGTGAACACATTCAAAAGGACTTAGGAGAAGAGACTGCGGTGCTTAGAGAATCCGAATGCACCTTCACTATCCGACGTGTTTATGATGCGCCAGCGGACGTCATTTTGTGCGTCTGCTGCTTTGGGGAAACTATGGAAACTACAGTGTTCTATACAGCGGACTACAACATGGATGTATAATAAGAAGGAGGGTCTACTGTAAACTCATCTAGAGACTCTGCACCGTGCTCTGATGCTGTTGCTTTATGCTTTATGAACGTGGACAACAGAGAAACATATTCTTCATGACCAAAGTTGGAATTGAAATAAAAAAGGAAAGTGAAACTTATGCTCGTCACCCTCTCCCTCCGGTCCACATTAATACAAATGATCCCAACGATTGTATGAACTATGAAAAGATCTTAAAATCAATACAAATGTATTTATTATAAACGTTAGTCCTTAACATCTATCACTGTGTACATCACCATTCAAACATCTTTTAAAAGTTGAACAAACCCCACACAGCTCAGTTAAATGTTGACTTTATTTGATGATTTCAGTAAAAACTAACGTTCATATTTCTCTTTTTGATTATAATACTGATGAACGTTCAAAACAAAGCACTTTGGCATCTTACCACATACGTTTTAAAAAGCTTAATAAGCACCGTAACTTTCATGATATAATTTCTCCGTCATAATCGGTTGTTTCCGTGAACGGCCGACTGTTGTGTGACGGCAAATGCTGCGGCTGCAAGGCATTGTGGGGCAGCATTTTCTCCTCTCCTTTCGGTGAGGGAGGTCCAGTGGTTCCTAAGCTAAAGGAGGTTATAAAGGAAGTTTGAAACCTCCTTTCCTTTCATTTAGAGAATTGGAACGGCACTTAACATGGCTGCTACTTCCGGGTCATTTCACTCGGTTAGGAAGGTTCCTAAGCTAAATGGACTATTTGACTGCAGCCCCGATCTCTGTAGATAAATGAAGAACTACGACAGATGTGTAATATTTCTTCGTACCTTCTGTAGTGAAACATGTCACTGTAATAAGTCATGAGTAACACTTAAATTACTGTTCGGGATAAGATTAAAAGATCAACAACGCAGCTCCTCATTCCTCTCAGGTTCACTGTCTCTGACCGGAAACTGCTCTGTAAAACTTCCGGTCAGTTTTAGTAAAAATCTGGATTTGAGGATCCACATCTTTAATTAAGACTAATATTGTAATGCGTTTTTTTTTTTACTCGACACAAGTTTAAAAAGATCATGTTGTGTTTAATACAATTAATTATTAATGTTTTATTCCACATTCATAAGCGAAACACTTTCCTACACTTCATGAGTTTAATCAATACAGAATCATCTTCCCTAATGTTAAACATACATCCAAACATATGTTAGGTTAAAGTCAATATCATATTTTCTTGAGTATTTCCATTTACTGATAAATTATACAATATACTTCATTACACTGCTAGAAGCATTTTACTGCCGCTCTGTTGTTTTTCCTCTGAAAAACTAATTGTTTCTCTCTTACATTGTAAGATGTTAATGGACTGATTGAGCGCCCAGCAAGTGAACAAAAGCATGCATTTGCAGGGACTTCCTTAACATTTATTTTGAAATACAGATTTCTCTGTAAGGAAGACATCTTTTAGCAAATTGCGTTAGAGGTAGTTTCCAGTGTTGTGAAGGAACAACCTGCTCAGCTACAGTCTGGCTGAACCACTCTAAAGACTACAGATATTATATATATATTATAAGATCTTAAAAAGAACAGAAAAGCCAATGTTGATCGGAGACACATTAGAAAAAGGTACAACAATTCAGGAAATCTAATAATCAAATAGAAGTGACTCATACTAGCTGATCACACTTCTAACCACAGGAACAAAAAAGACAGAGACTCATTTTAAAATACGCAACATCTGATGAGCACACATCTGGGGGAGTATATCTGTAAATATAAAAAGGGAAATGACGTTATAGAAAATGAGAGAAATACAAAGTATACTCACTAAAAAACCAAGAAGATCAAACCGTGGTAAACTGCAAGCCAAAAATACATTCTTTACAACATGTCCCAAAACTTTGGATAAGATCAAACTTTATTGATACCCAGGAGAATTATTGTGTCACAGCTGCAGATCAGAGTCGGAACACTGCCAATATAGAATAAAGTGTAAATATTGACAACAAACAAAAACAAATGAATCCCTTTTCCTTTGGTTAGGCCATTTGTCTTATTTACACTTATCTGATATCCGTTTTTACATTTAACAAAAGTTTTTATGGATAAAAAAGCAAGAGATGTAAAAAACTTTCCCCCACTAGCATTCCTATTTGGGTCTGTGACCGGGGATAAAGCTTGTGGACATTTTTTAAAGCTGCTGTTTTATGAGCCCAGAGTTAAATAACACTAACTGTATTTTATGAATTAGAAGCAGTGTCAATGTATTAGTAATCATCGGTTTCATCTCCATGTGGTCGTGTATATCTGGCGTGAGTGTGAACAGAAGAGATTTCCACAGGAGGAGATCTGCTCCGGCCGGCCTCCACGATATCATCGTACACTCGGTCGGTCTACAGGAGAAGAGGTGTGAATATCAGCTGGTTTCACAAACACTTATGATCTGGTTTACCAAAACTTACCTCTGTGACAAAATCATATTGTGTTTCCACAGGAGGTTCTGAAAAACACAGCAGTACGTTTAGATAACGACACTACACTGGAAAAACATCTTGCTCAGTCAAATGGAGACAAAGAGATTCATCCCTCATCAACTGTCATGATCCCAGTTTTGTTCTGTTTCCTGTTTTATTATGAAAGGTTTTCTTCCCTTGTCATGTCTGTTTGTGCTTCCTGTCCTTGTGCGTGTTTTCCTTCCTGTTTTGATCGTGTGTCCTTCTCTGCCACCTTCTGAAAACCTGCACTTTGTTGGTTTTCTGTTTAGTCTTTCTCAGATTCTTGTATGTCGTTGTTCTTCATGTTCAGGAACTTCTGTTGTTATTTGCGAGTATTTTAACTTTGAAAGTTGTGTCTGTTTCAAAGGTTATTGTACATGTGGAGAAAGATTAGGCAGTTAAAACCTTTCTGTTATAAATGTTAAGTTCCTGTGTGTTACTTTGTTACGGCTGCTGCCTTCCTGATCGTCTGAGTGTTTTCAGCTGTGTGTTCTATGTAAATGAGCTGTGCGGTTGCCCTCCCGGTATTGGCTCCCATCTCCTGGTCCGCCTCCTGAAGATTGCGATTGGAGCACGCCGGGCCCGACGCACTCCAATCGCAGCTCACAGCCGGCGCACACCTGCTGGAGATGACTACAAAGCTTGGGGACAATCCTCATTCTGGAGGCTCTGTAGGTGGACAGATGCCTCTCGCTACTTGCTCTTTGTTCTGGGGTTAAAACTTGTGTGATTAGTTAGAGTGTAGAGTAGCTTAGTTAGTGTTTAGAGTATAGTTAGGATTTGTGACTGTTGCCTGTAGTTTAACTGTTTTTGTATAGATTATTTGTGTTAGTTGTACCACTTTTAGAGTGAGGTTTTGTTTCGTTCCTTATTTAGTATATTAGTATGTTTTTCCCTGTATGTCTTTAGACTCCCTTTTTTGAGTCCTCCTTTAGTTGGTTATTTGTCAACCTGTGCCCTTTTGGCTCTTTTGTTTGTTTCAGGCTGCTTGCCTGCCATTTTGTTCACAGCTGTTTTAAATAAACACTTATAATTAATACCAATTCCATACTGGTGTGTGTTGCATTCCTCTTCCCCTAGTTGGGACGTAACATACATGGGGGGCTCGTCCGGGATAAATAACTAATTCCTGGGGTTATAAGTGGTTTGTATAGCTAAAAACAATTTGGTAAGTTTGTGTGCAGTTTAACTGAGTATGGCAACTTTTGATTTGGAGTCGTTTTTGGTCTGTCCTTCGCATGAGCAGGTAGTTCAGTGTCGTAGAAACGACTTATATGAGATAGCGCAACATTTCGGTCTCCCAGTGGCAAAACAATTGTTAAAAAAAGAGTTAAAGGCTCTGGTGGTGGATGAGTTGGTGGAAAGGGGTTTTCTGGTGCTGCCTGCACAAGCTGAGCTCACTGTGCCAAATGACCGTGCTAAACCAGAGGGTAGTGGCAGCGAGGGGGGCGAGCCGTGTGAAGCACTGCTCAGGCCGCCTCGTAAATGTCCACCCTCTCCGGTTGGTAGTATAGATTCCCGGAAAGGGAATAAACTTAAAGTCCGCCTCGCCCGACTTCAGTTAGAAGCAAAAGACAGGCAACAAGACAGGCAACTTCAGTTGGAGGCAAAAGACCGGGAGCAAGACAGGCAGTATCAGTTTCAGTTGGAGGTAAAGAAAATCGAAGCCGATAAGGAAATGAAGAAAATCGAAGCAGATAAGGAAGTCCGGGTGCGGCAGATGGAGCTAGACTCCCAACTGCGCGCATCCGGTGCTTTTGACTCTGCCGGAAGAAACTTGCCATCTCCACCTCCTCCACCTGCCTTTGACGTGAGTAACAACATTTCGCTAGTGCCAACATTCTGTGAGACTGAGGTGGATGCCAATTTTAGCGCATTCGAGAGCATTGCTACAGCATTGCAGTGGCCGGTTGAAGTTTGGGCTCTGATGGTAAAGTGCAAATTACATGGAAAAGCTCGGGAAGCAGTTGTGGCTCTCACGTTAGAGGACAGCCTGCAGTATGACTCAGTAAAAGGTGCCATCCTCAGAGTGTATGAGTTAGTTCCTGAAGCTTACCGGCAAAAGTTTAGACACGATAGGAAGAGTCCTGATCAAACGCACGTAGAGTTCGCTAGGAAAAAGGGAATGTGTTTTGCTAAGTGGATTGCTTCATGTAATGCTACGGATTATTCTTCTCTGAGAGAATTGATCATGTTGGAGGAGTTTAAGAAGTGTTTGCCTGATCGCATTGCGGAGTACGTGAACAAACAAAGGGTAAACTCTCTCTCTGCTGCCGCTGTGTTAGCTGATGAGTATGTGCTGATGCATAAAACTGTGTTTTCCCCTGTCTCTACGGAGAGATCCCGCCGTGTGTCAGCCGCACCATTTACTCAGCCAGCAAATGTGTGTAACGTGAACAGAGAAGAGAGGGAGTGTTTTTACTGTCATAAACCTGGACATGTCATCGCCAATTGCGCAGCTCTGAAACGCAAGGAACAGCGGCAGAATATATCCCCGCCTAAAGGCATTGGCCTGGCTACACGTGCACGCGCACAGGCAAGTAAATGTGACCCTGATGTTTCATTAGCTGATCCTGTGATTGTGCCTGTGCCTTCAGATGAAGCTGTGTCCGAGGAGAAGCCAGAAATTGTGGCTCCCCCTCCTCCTCGTGAGGATGTCGCGAGACTGGCGCAACACGCCGGCTCAGACAAGCCTCTAGACTTCTCGACACTCCCGGTAACCCGAGAGCGTCAGCTTGTGTATCGGATCTTAGTGTTAGTGTTGGCTCTACAACATGCTAAGATTGATGTTGGACCCAGCCTTTGGCCAATTGTGATGTGTACCTGTTACGATCCATTCATATTCTGCCCCAGCGTGTCCAAGCACAACCAGCGGCTCATGCAATGGGCTCTGATTGTGCGGGACTACAGCAGTAGACACCCGTCATTAAAGGGTTCAGAGAATGTGTTGGCCAATGCTTGTCCAGGTTGAGTTTGAGATGTTAGTGTGTCCAGGTTGAGTTTGTGATGAATGTGTGTTATTAGGAATTTCGTTAGTGTGCTTAGGTTCACAAAACCTGTGGGTTTGTGTCTTATGGGGGGGAGTGTTACGGCTGCTGCCTTCCTGATCGTCTGAGTGTTTTCAGCTGTGTGTTCTATGTAAATGAGCTGTGCGGTTGCCCTCCCGGTATTGGCTCCCATCTCCTGGTCCGCCTCCTGAAGATTGCGATTGGAGCACGCCGGGCCCGACGCACTCCAATCGCAGCTCACAGCCGGCGCACACCTGCTGGAGATGACTACAAAGCTTGGGGACAATCCTCATTCTGGAGGCTCTGTAGGTGGACAGATGCCTCTCGCTACTTGCTCTGTGTTCTGGGGTTAAAACTTGTGTGATTAGTTAGAGTGTAGAGTAGCTTAGTTAGTGTTTAGAGTATAGTTAGGATTTGTGACTGTTGCCTGTAGTTTAACTGTGTTTTTGTATAGATTATTTGTGTTAGTTGTACCACTTTTAGAGTGAGGTTTTGTTTCGTTCCTTATTTAGTATATTAGTATGTTTTTCCCTGTATGTCTTAAGACTCCCTTTTTTGAGTCCTCCTTTAGTTGGTTATTTGTCAACCTGTGCCCTTTTGGCTCTTTTGTTTGTTTCAGGCTGCTTGCCTGCCATTTTGTTCACAGCTGTTTTAAATAAACACTTATAATTAATACCAATTCCATACTGGTGTGTGTTGCATTCCTCTTCCCCTAGTTGGGACGTAACATACTTGGTTCCTCACTTTTGTCTTTACAAATCCTCTTCCTGCAGAATACCAGCACAGACAGTGATGACACGATGACCAGGACGACCAGAGTCAGACGCACATACAGGACCACACCTGTGGGTGTTTGAAGAGTTACATATTTCATCTAACACTTAGAGTACCCATAATCCATTTAGTTTTTTAGAGGGGGGGACAGGTTATCTTTAGGGGAAGACAACAGGTCAACAGTATTTGCCATATACTGTCGAAATAGAATAGATGTGGTATTGATTTAAAAGGTGCAGCATTGTAAAATCTACTTTGTTATGTGTTTTTTACAGATGCTAATTGAAATGTACAGGTTTTGATTGTAGAAAAGGCAAAGAACAATATGATGGAATAATTTGATGGCCATTCCCATGCTCTTTAATGTTCAAAAGTTGTTGAAACTTCTAGTAAACAGAGTGTGTGGATGTACCAGTTGTTTCAGGCTGCTCTGTAGTTTTAGGAGAAGTGGTCAGAGCTGTGAACAAAAACAAGCAGACACAAAGAAGTCCTGATGAGAGAAATTAGATCCTCCTGAGTGTCTGTGTGTGTCAGCTGAACTCTTTTAAATTGAGTTTAAAACATCAGCAGCTGTCAGTGAAAACTGTCTTCAGAGACAAGAACAAACATTTTCATTATCAAGCAGAAACTCACCATCAGTGACGTTGAGCCTAAACCTCTGGTATGGATCTTTAGAGTCAGGTCTGTCCAGACCAAACCTGTACCATCCTGAGTCAGACTGGGTCAGCTGTTCGATGCTCACAAACACAAATCCTCCTGTAACATGTCTGATGCTGTATCTGCCTTTCTTGGTATATGTGTAACTAGTCGTTTCAACAAGATTGTCTCCTCCTTCACATTCTTCCTTGCAGAAGGACATGTTGGTCTCAATGTGAGTAAAGGAGCATTCAACTACGATATTTCCTCCAGTTCTAGCATCGATTGTTTTTTCTGCAAAAGGATCACCATCAAGTATTTCTGTTGAAAAAAACCAAACAATCAATGATTACTATTTGTAGATTTTAGATTACAAATTGTGATTTCAATATTTTTGACTTTGTATATTTTAAAACTTGATCCAGTAACTGAGACTAAAGATTTAATGAAACAGCCTTTTAACTTAATATTTTCCAAGGAGATTTAGCAACTCATTATCTTACGATGTGCTCAGAATTGGATTTGATATCATTATATCTGGGATTTATATTAGATTTGAATGCTTTAATCAAATTGTTGGCTTTGTATTTTTTTTAATTATCAATAGTATTTGATTGAGGTTAACTTATAATTAAATATTTGATCTTAAGGAAGATGATCTGTTGCAAAGAATTACATTTATTTTGAAATGTCTTTACCCCTTGAAATGATCATTGTTATATTATGACTTAACCTGAGCTACCTTGAGTTCATTTGCTCATAACTTCCCTAAAACATTACTTGTCTAAACACTTCTGCATTAACTGTTCTTAAGAAAAGAGGAGCTCGTCTCTTTGTACAGAAGTGTTTTAAACGGTGAGGTTTAAGCAGAATGCATGTTTTAGGGAAGTAGTGAGCATACAGTAAATGACATTAGGACTGTACAGCATTAGTTGTGTTAGAGTTAGTTAACAGATGTTTGAATTCTCTAAGACTTTTCTCCATTTTGGGATTCTTTGTTCACCGTGGAGTCGTGGTAGAAAAAGTTTTCTTCAAAATGTCAAGGTAACACAAGATGAATTATTAATGAATCTATAAATGGTCATTCCTTTAAAGCCCCGACCGCAGCCACAAACCACCAGTTCAGTTGTTTTTAATATTTTCTATTGATCTCACTCTATTCCTAATTATTTTCAACAGAACAGAGAGCTGTCTCATAGACTCTACTTCATTCAGCAATGGAAAACACACAACAGACCAATATGCTCCTACCCCGTGAGTATTACATTTCTACCACTGAAATATCACTTGAAACAACAATAAGTGTCTCCTTTACAATATTATTCAAACACTTGTGTACGTGTGTCAGTTTTGGTTTATCCGTTACTTTTAGAAGAGATGTAGGATTAAGATGAAGTAAAGATGAGAAGATAAAACTATTTCTGGACAAGAAAGAACATTCAGTTTTTAGTAGAAACTCACCGTCAACAACGATGATTTCAATATTCTCATATGAAGTTCCTGAAGAAGATCCCACACCACACCTGTACTTTCCTGAGTCAGACTTGGTCAGCTGAGAGATGGTCACAAACACATCTCGCTGTTTATAATCAATCCTGTATCTGCCTCTCTGAGCTGAGAAATCAGCTGTTTCAATGAGAATGTCTTCTTGATCACATGGTTCCTTACAGAAGAACTTCCTTTCTCTATAAGAAGGAAAGGAGCATTGAACTCTGACATCTTCTCCTTCAGTTCCTGAATAGACAGTAAGTTGGGCACTGACGAGACCGGTGTTTCCATCCTGCAGAGCTGAACAAAGGATGAACAAAAGATGAGCCATCATTAGTAGTGCTCCCTACTTCCTGTTAGATGCTGCAGTCTGATGACAACACTTCCTGTTTCACATGAACACAGATCCTCAGAGTTAAACCACAGCCTGTGACTGAAGATCACCATCAGCACTGCAGGTTAATGTGACCGTTTGGTCTGAGACCTTTATCCTTTAGACACAAAGACTACATGAAGTCTCCATCTGTAACTTTAAGAGTTACATGAATACAAATCCTACAGTAAGAGTACATCATCTTGTTTTTTTTTATGTCCACACTACTTCGACAAAACAATTAGATAGATATATACTTTATTTATCCCAAAGTAAAACAATTTAAAAAAGATATAATCAGATACAAATATAATAAAAAGTAAAAATTAACATTAGTGGCATGTATATATAGTAAGAATACAAATCTAAAGATTAATAAATGAATCAAGAAAATATTTAGCAGATTAAATGATTATGAAAACAATCATTAGCAGTAAAAACAAGCATGTACATTGTTTTATAAAAATAAATAAAACAGTTGTAGACCAACCATAACTTAGTTTTACTCAGTCAGCAGATAATAACTGAGCTTAATGATGATGTACAGATTCTTTGAGGAAGTAAAACATACATTTGAAGCTACTAAAAAGCCTAACTTTGAAATATTTGAATAACTCTTACTGCTGGAGCCTTTTATTAACTCAATAAATACTTTAAATTAAAATGATTCAATTACTAACAGGATAATAAAATGATGTACTCACAGAAGAGGAAGAAGAAGCAGATCAAAGTGTGAGAGACTTCCATGCTGAGACTCTGATGGTTTACCACTGACTCTCTCTTTCTTTACTGGCTAACCAGGAACTTGTTACTTCTTTAAATGATGAAGTCCCTCCTCCAAACACAACACAGCTCTACTCTCCTCCCCAACGCAGAATCACTATGGACTAAAAATACTCCATTGAATGAACTGAATTCAAAATGTTACTCTAATAAAAGTACAGAAGTAACATCAGCAAAATGTACTTTGAGTATGAGTAAAAGTAATCATTATGCATAATAGCTCCTTTCATAGTGTTGTTTTATTATAGAATACATAATTCTGTTTTTATGTCTCATGAATACATGTAGGAGCATTTTAATGATGATGTGAATAGGTCACCAACAGGCGGATCGCGGCCCATTCCCAGACGCCGACTGTTGGGGAAATCCTGAATGTCCTATTCCAATCTGAGAGTAACATGATAACAAATGTATCCCAACTGTAGCTGTGAACTTGACAGGATGTGTGATTACCTTCAATAACTGGTATCCCTCCATCTTGTTACTGTGTAACTCCCTCTCTTGGATATCAGCATGTGAAGGACACTGTTCAGGAACTAGTTGATGCTCTGTATGTGATGACTACTTCCATTCTGGAGAGGATCACAAATACATGGATCCTGAGATTGAAGATCAAGCCGGTGACGAGTGATATTTTTCTAATACCGACCCTTACCTCTCATCAATACATTATTAAGGGATCTTTTATTTTAACCGGTGCAGACGGATAAATCCAAATGAATCCCTTCAGACCTGGGAGATTTAGTTTCCACATGGTTATTGAAATGAATTAATCCGTCTCTTTTTATTATAGTTTTCAACGCATTATTTTCAGTCCTGGATTGGTTTTTCCGGGTGTAACATTTCATTTAAGTTAAAATAATAACAATAATTGATGGTTTGATTTCACTATCTCATTTGAGCTTGTTTCGTATAAACTTTCGTGTTGGATGTTGTAATTTAATTTCTCTTATAGAAGTGAGACACAAATCACTAAAAGATTTGTTAGTTGTCCGTATTTATATTTCCTAAATGTTTGACGTTCTGTGGGTTTTATCCACACATGCAACAAAGAGCACACATAAGAACAGTAAGTTATTATTTTACAATCAAACCATTATTATTGCATTTGTAAGTATATTTCAAAGACAATGATCTTAATATTTGTTCAAGAGATTTATCTATTTAACTCGTATTGAAGCTCGGAAGTGCCGTTAGCGTTGCTCTCATCTGTGGATAAACCTTTGAATCTTGAAATGAGCAATTCATACTTTACTGTCTATAACATTCAGATGAATCATCAATTTTCATGCAGTGCTTGAAGTATAGCTTTATTTTGTTGTTTGGAATTTTGTTGTAATTATTTTTGGACGAATGTTAATATTAGAGCTAAAATATGGGTGTGGCCTGAACAAATGTAGTTAGTACGGGAGTAGGACGTTGGGAACGGAGCAATAGCATCTTAACTTTACGACCTGGCTCGATTAAGCCTCGGTGATCCAATAGGGAAACGTTCAGTAGTCTTCGTTTCTCTTCAGTTTCATCGTGAAGCCTAAATGGTTTCACGAAGCCTACAAGGGAACCCTAAAACGGTTATCAAAGATATTAAAAAGTACCTGAAGCTGGTGCTGCTGTTCCCTCCGTCTGCTGCTGATGGGTGGGGGTTTCAGGGGAAGAGGATGAGGATGTGAAACTTCTTAAACTGGAGTTTTGACTCTGAGGCGTTGGGGGTGTGGAGGCTGACTGAACTTCAGTGGAAAAAGGTCGAAGAGTCCACTTTGGTTTGGAAGTGGTTGGAGCTGAGATCAACGACGACACAAAGAAAAGAGGTTCAGATTCTTCTCTGGCTGAAATAACAAATAAATAGTGCTGGTAACATTACTTTGGAGAAAGTAAATGATTTGAGCACTTAATTATGCCTATGAATAATATAAATACGTGAATAATATATATTTTTACACGGGCCCCGTTTAGCTTTTGGGGGTTTTGCATTTCCTATGGTGTGTTATATCGATTTGTGTGGATGTAAATGGTCTGCAAAGGCTAAAATCTATGAGGGGCCGTAGCTACGGGACATTATTCAGAAATATCGTTCACACACACGAAACGCACTCACACACACACACATATGAAATGCTCTAATACACATGTGAAACGCACTTACACACACACACACACACACACACACACACACACACACACACACACACACACACACACACACACACACACACGCACACACACACACGCACACACATGAAATGCGATTTCAGTATGTTGTGTGAGAGGGGTTTCAGTATGTTGTGTGAGAGGGATTTCAGTATGTTGTGTGAGAGGGATTTCAGTTGAAAAGGAAGTCGTTTTAAAAAAAACAGCGAAGAACCGCGAATTTCAAAAAAGCGAAAACAATATTTTTCGTCTTTCCGTTTGCGATTGTTCCATTCCATCATGTCTGCTCAGCATCCTGCACAAAGCTTAACTGATGCTCAGCGTTGTTAATTAATATCTCAGCTGAGACTATTCGAACGCTATCGAAGTGGCCACAACCGGGCCGCAAACGACTGTTGGGGCTGCAAGTGTGAACGCACTGGACGGTCAACGATCGTCCCTCTTCCCGTCCCGCGGCGGGCAAAGGCCCACTACAGCTCCCCTTGTAGGGAGAAGACTGTGCACCCCGATATCAAGCACAACACTGCTTTGCTCTGCAATTGATTTAGTGGTGTTGAGGGGGAAAAATAAATAAAGATAAAAAAAGCACAAAAGCATTATAATGTAGAATTATAGATAAGAGACAAAGAGGAAAGATGATAAATGTTGGTCATTTCCAATGTATGACATCTTATTCTGTTAACTGCGTTGAGTTTTTTTTTTTTTTAACTTTTTCTTCAATATTGAAGAATGAAAGCATTTCTTAATCGAATGTATACAATTCTGGGTTAATTACTGGGATGACGGAAGGCTCAGTATTACTACTGTAGTAACATTATTGAAAGTCCCTTAACAAATGAGGAGAGTTAATTGTCCTAAAAGTGATGAAAGTTATAAAGTTTTCCTTCTATAAAAAGAAACACACATGAGAAAGTTGGTGTATGACATTAATAATTCAGCACTTGCTTTCTTGCAAAAACTCCTTTTCATAGTTTTGAACAAATGTTTATTTATGTTAATTTCTTGTTTCAAAACAAGACATCTACAAAATGACTTCACTGAAAATATTGCAAAAGTGAACAGAAAACATCAATGCGATGGTTACCATCATTTTCTAATGGATTAACTTGTATATTTTTAATGATTGACACTAATTAGAATAACTGCTAACAGATTATATACTAATAAAGGACTGGCTTATCTAAAGCCAGTTGAGTAGCACTTGAAATGTTTGGCTCTATGAAACCTGATGTACTTATATGATCCTGTTTTCTTCAAGTTTGTATCTTCCTGGTCGAAGGCACTTATTGTAAGTCACTTTGGATAAAAGCGTCAGCTAAATGCAATGTAATGTAATGTAACACAGACTAAAACAGCAACGTACAGACAAATCAGATGATTAAACATGATCTTAAAATATATTTTATATTTTTATTTATTTATTTTTTGCATTTTGTTGTAATCATTATTTGTAATACTTTCTGCTGACACTAGGTGGGGGTGTGCCCCTAATGACTAGTCGCCACTGTGCACACGCATTAGATCTAATGATGGACTATGGAATGATCGTGGTTGTGCTGTTAGAATAAACGCAGTCTGCCTAGATGTCAGAGGTACGAATATGAATTTATACATTTAAATCATATTATCATGCATTGGTCTAAACCAAACAAGTTGTTTCATCTAAATGATTGTTTTTAGTCCAAGGTGTTAAATCTGCCCAATGTTATCAAAGGAAATATTATATGCATTCACATTTTAACTTGTATTGCTTTGTCCACCATGATGAGTCCTTAAGCTTTATTCCAAAACTGATTAAAAGTTTCTTGCCAAATATCTATGTGGAAAAAACCCAGAACATTTAGTTTTTCTTTGGTGTAAACATTAAGGATTTTTTCATTCACCAAGAGATACTTTTTAAAATAAAGCACATACATTTTCTATGTATTGATGTCAGGCTGTATGTCGTGGTGCCTCTACTCAGCTTCTCTGGGGTTTTCATTTTCAGGGCCGAATGCTACATTTGTCCTCATTGACAGCTACATGAACTGGACTGAGGCCCAGAGCTACTGCAGAGAACACCACAGACCTGGCCAGTGTGAGAAACCTGACAGAGAACCAGCAGATTGATGAGCTGTTACCTGGAAGGGAAGCATTATTGGATCGGCCTTTACAGAGACTCCTGGAAGTGGTCGGATGGAAGTTCCTCCCCCTTTAGGTACTGGGCTGGAGGTGAACCTAACAACATAAACTATAATGAAGCTTATGTGGTTGCAGCTTTCCACAACTCTGGAAATGGGAGGACGCGGACTGTGGGTTGAGGAAACATTTAATTTGCTACAGTGAGTAAAATTCACAGCTACGTCAAAGCAAGTGATGATATTGAGTCTGTTGAAAAAGAAGAGCCCATAAACGTTGTGACTGATGAAGTTTGTTTGTGTTTCTAGCTGCTGTGCCTGTTTCAATGCAAGTGATAAAGGTGAGGGTGGAGAAACCAAACGGTGTGGATCTGAACGACCAAGCTTTTCTGGATGCGATGTTGGTGGAGGTAAATCATGTTTTTTACTTTTATGCAAAAACATCACCAGAAAGGAAATTCACATGACATGAGAACAAGAGACGAAAGAGGAAAGAAACAAATAAATAACTATTAAAGAATAATGAATTCAACAAAAGAAAATGTAGTACCGTAAATGAATTTCGATACGAATGAAATGGACCAAGATGAACATGAATGAAATTCTATATCCATCATACATTCAATACTTTGGCCACAAATAACAGGACCCAAGCATTTAGTAAGAAGACGTGTAAATATGTGCAGAAGTAAATAGCAGAAACGCCACATGCCACCAAATGCATTAGGAACATGTATAAATACTATTCCATAACCTGAGGTAAGCCTTTACACTGGAAGAAATAAGGGGAACAGCTACCATTTCAGATGAGTGAACTATTTTTTAAATGTTCTTTTAATTTATTTATTTAAAACAAGGGACAGTGTACATTAATCAACATATTAAAAACAAGTAAATGTACTCAAATTAGCCAAAAGGCTAGTTTTCACCGATAGTCCCTTTGCCAGATGGTGAAAAAAAAAGCAAGAATACAAATACCACTACATTGTTATACAATTTTTTTTCACATATTGACAATAGACAACTTCACTGAATACAGGTAAGGAGCAAGTCATAATAATAAAGAAAACATTCACAATACGCACGCACACACACACACACACACACACACACACACACACACACACACACACACACGCACGCACGCACGCACGCATGCACGCACGCACACACACACACACACACACACACACACACACACACACACACACACACACACACACACACACATCAGTGCTGACACTGTTGGTTTTCAATGAGCCACTTTTTAACACTGTGCTTGAATGAGTAGTAGGATGAGGACTCTCTTTGGTTGTGGTATTGAATTCCATTGAAGGGATGCGTTTAATGAAAAGACAGCCTGGCTAAATGCACTTTTCCTAAATGGGATGGTGCGGTATAGCCGCACTTCTAGTAGCCCTGGTTGAGGTGGGCTTTTGGCTGATGAAGCCAGCCAGAGGAGGAGGAGCCAACCCACGAGTGATCTTGTAAACTAAGCAGACCTTTTTGTAAACTATGAGAGTTTCCCAGCTGAACAGATTATACTTTTTAACAATGTGACAATGATGATACCGGAATGGCTTTTTGTCTAGTGCTTGTTTATATAATGATTCCAGTGGTTTTTAGAGCTGTAGAGTGTGCATTAGACCAGCTTATCAGACAGTAGTTAATGTGGGAGAGAACCATTGAGTGAAGGTATAGCTTTGCTGCTGCAGTTGATAGCAAGTTTCTAATGTATCCGAATTTGACAGATTGAACTTCACTTTATTGCACACCTTTTTGATGTGGGTTTTGAAACTGAGGTTTGTGTCAATGTGTACTCCTAAGTACTTATACTCTGAGACAACCTGTATCTCCTTCCAGAGAAGAAAACATCTTGTTACGTATGTAACAATGCTGTGGCCCTTTGAGAAGAACATAACTACAACTATAAATAAATCATCTGTTTTTATTGGAACGATAATGATCATGAGTTTTTGTGTCTCAGGCGAAAAAGAACCTAAGGGCCCAGGGATTGGACGACAACGTCCAACTGGCCTGGAGGAAGCAGCCGGATGGACAAGTCTTCCACAAGGAGGAGGAGGAGGAGAAGAGGGATGAGCTCTAAAGCTGAATTGCTGTGTGTGATTTTTATCAGAGAAAAGTGTATTTCTTTCCTCAAAGTCCTCATGCGACAGAATTTAGCTGCAACAATGATCTGAATAATCAATTAGTCACGATCATTTTGATAGAAGATAGAGAATGTAATGCTTTTCCTTGTTATATATGGTTATGAATTTAATATGTTTAGGGTTTTTACTATTGAATGTATTTGCTTGACCGGTGGGAGATAATAATAAAATGTTTGGCTTTTGTTGAATTTTGATTAAGATTAAATTACCAATAAAAGAAATGACCTTTAATGACATTTCATACAAAAAAGGGTTTCTTTATTTGCATCATAATTATAATATTTTTTTGTCTCATTATATCTTCAAATAAGTTATGTTGAAAATAGAAACAGGCCGTGCATTTCACACCTAGGCCTTCAGTACTGTCTACTTGAATTAATCCAGGAGTGCCAACTACAATGGCTTCAGTCTTGGAGCTGTTTAATTGAAGGAAGTTGTGCTTCATCCACACCGTTATCTCCTCCAGGCATGTGGTTATTGTGGAGGATGGCAGAGTGCGGAGGGGGTTGGTTTTGTTCTAATGTAGAGCTGTGTGTCATCAGCATAGCAATGGAACGATATTCCATGCCGGCATGCACGACCAAGGGGGGACATGTATAGGGTGAAAAGCGAGGGGCCGAGGACTGAACCTTGAGGGACACCACAGGTCACAGAGTGTGTTTGTGATTTTGCCGCTCCCAAGGTGACGTGCTCAGTCCTCCCGGTGAGATATGAGGTGAACCAGTTTAGGGCAGAGTCAGAGAGTCCAATTGTCGAGTGAAGACGATGGAGAAGAATGTCATGGTCGACGTTGTCAAATGCTGCAGTTAGATCCAGGAGGACCAGGAGAGATGGAGATCCGGTGTCAGCTGTCATCAGCAGGTCATTGGTCACCTTGACAAAGGCATTTTCTGTACTGTGGCCCTGGCGGAAACCAGACTGGAATTTTTCAAAGAGGTTATTGAGTTTGAGATGTTCCTGAATCTGAATGGCAATTACTTTCTCCAGCACCTATGATAGAAATGGCCGTTTGGAGATGGGTCTGTAATTAGCAAGGACTTCAGGGTCTAAGGTGGGTTTTTTGAGGAGTGGTTTGATGACAGCATCTTTTAATGGGGATGGAACATGAAAAGACTGGATGGAGTGGTTTATCACTGAAGTGATCAGGGGACTTATGGCACCAACGTTAGATTTGACCAGGGCTGTGGGAAAGGGGTCCAGGGCCCATGTGGAGGGTTTCATCTTTTTGATCATGGCCTCAACTTCAAGATGTCAGTGAAGCAGGGGGTTGACGGTCAGGACTGGCAGAGCAGCGGAGTTTGAGAGGAGAGAGTGGATGTGTGGGAAAAAATAACGACTGGTGTTTTCTGCTATATCCTGACATAGATGAGATAACATATGATTAAAAGAAAATGTAAACTAATATAAGATTTATCTACCAATACAAAATATGACCTTTAAGAGTGCCACTTCAAAAAGTGTCAAGAAGACCCTTTGTAGTAGGATCAAAATATTTTTTCCATATACGTTTTGAGAACATTAATTCTATACAATGAAAAAAAACATATAACAGTGAGATTTAGAGGCACCAGTGTGTGAAATTTAGAAAGAGGCTGGCTATTTTTTTCCTCACTGCTTCCATCCTTTATAGTTTTGCTAAGCTTAGCCAACCACGTCCTACCTTAAAATGGCCCGAATCTCACTCTTAAACAAAGTGCCCCTAAGTGTAAAAAATGTTCCCTTAACCTTGTGATTGCTGGAAAACAGCTGTGTCTATGTTTGTGCATACACATAAATCGGGCAAACAAAACAGGACACGTCGTTCCATCAACATGAACAGATTTTTTATATCTTTAGAGCAATAAATATTTCCACTTTTTTCCATATCTCTGCAATTTCAAAAACAAAGTACAAGTAATATATATTTATATACACAGCTAAAATGTTCCATACATAATTTTCAAAATAATGTTGTCTCTGTTGACACATATTTGACACTGTACTCGTACAATTTTACAAGGACTATTCCAGTCTCTCTTTGCTCTACATTATAAACAAGAAATATTTTTTCTCCACAAAGCGGTCTATTGTGTTGTTTCGTACAACGTAGACCCAGGTCCATCGCCCTTGTATAGTTACACACAACACAGGCTTTCCTTTACACAAGAACAGAAGAATCCAACATTTTTTACTTTATTTGAATCGGATCTGATATGCTTTCATTTCTTTCTTTTTTTAAATGTTCCCTGTTTCGCCTGCAGGAGTCAGATCTGTTTCTTTTGGCGTTAAAAGACAGATCTTCCATTCCTGTTGTAAAGCCAGCCCGACACAAGCTGCCCTCTGTGGAGCAAAGTGAGTACTACTCGCATTGTTATTTTTCATAAAACAATGGTTATGTACATTCATGTTTATAATACAGCTTCATTCAGTGCAGATACTGTAATAAATATCACATGCAAACCGATAGTGGAGAGCAGGCCCGGGCAGAAAAAAAACGAATTTAAATGTGGAATTTAAAGTGCCATACCTGTGCTTTTGTATATCGTTTAACTGCATATACTGTAAATTACTTGTGCCAACCATGCAATCCATTTAGATTGATTTCCTAATGTCCAGGCAGTTATTGGTTTATTTCAATGAATATCTAATTGCAGAAAATTGTGCAGCAGAGAGCTAATCCATTATAGAGAATTTGCCTTTAATCATTACATTTGTGTGTTGATGGTTGTTGATTGTATAAATGAGCTTTCGTGTAAGCAAATAAACCCCAGAATAAAAGAAAAAAACACAAAAAATACCGACAACTGGACCTGCAAGTGGGTATTTGGAGTCCAAGAACACAATCTGAAACAAAGTCGTAAAGACTCACTCAGTTCATGGCTAAATGTATGTTTGTTTGTACTGATTATCTATCTGTATAAACAGAGTGTCTGCAAACTGATTTTCCTTAAAAAGAGATTGACACTAAAACGAAGGTTGTCCGAAAGAAAGAGCTCTTAAAATCAAAGGGATAAGTGGAAAGATGGTTGGCAGTAATGTAAATTGCAGTATTGTAGGCAAAAACACGCAAAAGCAAGGTCGCTTTAAAATATACATTTGAGTGAGGCACGCAGTGGATCAGGGTGAAATGTTGTGTAATCCTGTGCGAGGTAGGTTTAATCCAGTGCTCCTCGAGAAGTTTGTTTTGTTATTTCAAGTGTGTTCAATTAATTGTATAGCCTTTATTTGACATGGTGTTCATTTGTGTTTCTGTAGGTAATTTTAGATACATGATGGGTAACCAACCATCCACAGTTCCTAGCAGCTTAGCATATAATGTTTTTAAAAGGTTGTTTGGTAGCAGAAGTGTTGCTTGTTTCCATTAAAAGGTTGGTGAGAGGCTTCACGATGATTCAGAGGTGTTTGTTTGCAGAACCATGCGGGGGTGAGTGAAAGAAATAATCACAGTCTGTATTTAAAATATTAGAAAATATTAGTTGTTGGTTAGTAACCGAAAAGTCTTGGTTTTGTTGTCAACATATTAAGAAAATCAAAAAAAAAGTTGTTGTACTTTTAGAAGATGCCCCATTCAGAAAAAAATATCTCACACTTGTAAGCACATAACAAAATCAAAAATGCTAAAAATACAAAACAGCCCAAGGAGTACGTTATGTTAGTAGAAGCTTGTTACACAACAATATTGATAATAATATCAGAAGCACACTCTAAAAAGCCAAAGGGGTTCTTCAGATTGAAAACAATAGAGGACCAAAGACGGTACCCTGAGGAACTCCGTCCATTGATAATCCATGACAGTATTTCCACAAACCTCAAAAACAAAAAGCTTCTACAAAAACAGTTAAGGTATTTTCATTGTTTTGTTTTTCAAGTGAAGAACCCTGATGAGCTTTTGGTTTTTAGAGCATACATTTTGTTAATTCAAGCAATTCTGAACTTACACATCGGTGCAGTTGGCCCCATTGAAAATAGAACACACTGTACAGTTATTATCTACAGTTGGCGCATTCACGTAATCACAAGGAAACTAAAAACCATGTTATTGATGATTGCATTCAGAACATCATAGGAATATCTCACCATCCACCAGTTGAACGCTGGTAAATATTTTTAAGAGGCTGGCAAAAACCTGCCCTTTTGACAGGAAAGCAACAAGCACTGAGAGGTTTAGTTCTAGTCCAAAAAAGTACAAATGGCTGGTAAATAGTTCAAATGGTAGAAGGAACTTTCTATCAGCCATCACGGGCTTCCTGCCCTGACATCCGGTGATCTCGATCAAATGGAGAGAGCGAGGAATTACAAATTAATACTGGCATGGTAACACAAGGTGCAAAAATAATGTGTAAAAATGAGTTTGTTGAAGAATATTTCACTTAGTGCTGCGTTGGTGAAACATGTTCTGCACTTCAGTCCAGATGTTTGCAAGTCCTTCAAGATGAAATTAGGTCCAGTTTCAGGTTCCTTTATTGGATGATCGTGAGACGATGGCCTCTGTCCTTTAGCCAGATTTTCAAAAATATGCAGTAAATGGCTTGATATTGTTTTTTTTGAATGGATACAATCAATCACTTTGTATTACTTGTTTAGATTCTGAATTGTCTTTATATTCCAAGGTGGTCTTTCTTTAATTTTGTTCTTATGGTCATGTCCCTCCATCTGAAGGCACCTTATTCTTCTTGTATGCATCACATGTAGTGGAAGTGGTATTAAACTTTGTTCACCCTCAAGGTCACCAGAAATGTTTCACATCATATTTAGAAAAAAATAAACCAGTTTGGACTGGGTAGGAAATACATCTTTATTTTAACTAGCCAAATACATCTGTCTGTTTCCAAAAGTAAAGACAACAATTTCTCTTTGTTTCTTGGGGACAACAACTTGTGCTCATATTTAGTTATATAAGCTCGTTTTTCCCGAGTTTTGCTTTCTGCAGATTCTTTTTTTGGTAACCAAAAAGTATGTAGGCCTACCTGTGTTTTTGGGGACACCTACGGAAGAGGATTAGGGTCACATACGACTTTTTTTTATAAAAAAAAAAAAAATTATGTTTAGTTCTGAAAAAGTCAGAATACCGAGAATAAAGTTAATCTCAGAAATATTATTTTTTTATGATTTATTGTCTCAGAATTCTGCCTTTTTTTTTTAAATCAAAACTCCCCAAATTTGTATTACTTTTGGTCGAACTTCCAGAAAAATTAATGTGACCCTTGTCCTCTTGAAGACACCGTGGATCAAATTGTTTTCTTTGGGAATTCCTCCTTTCTTGGAGTTTTTGAAGTATCGGATTTTCTTTGGGCAATGCACAATTTAGATTGTCTCAACTTAATACAACTTTTTGAATGTAGTTTCCCACCCAGTTCATTTAACATTTCCACTGAGAAATATCCAGAGGTACGGTAGCTCCTGGGGTTCATCAAATTCAAACAAGCCACTTAAACAAAATACTCTGTTTCCCATAATGCACCCTGTTTGGCACCTTTCAGCATAATCTCCTTTGCCAGCAACATATAGGGTCACATAGAATATGAAGCATGAAATACAGTTGACATATATTATAATTCAAGCTTATACGTTCAAATATACTTAGACACTTGCAGGGGAGAATTCATTGGTTTTCTAAGAATAATCAAATAAATCAATGGGAAAATTGCAATGTCAAAAGTCAACCATTACCATGCTTAAATCCAATCCAAAACAACGTTGTAGCTCCCCCTGCTGAAACCCTGTTATCCACAAACACTAAAGGCTTTTAGTCATTTTTGCAAAACACAAAGGTAAAAAGACACCTGTAGTTTTTGTTATGATGGCTTATTTAAAGTTATTACAAAAGTTTATTGTAGATAGGAAAGTCTTCAGTAACCTTCACTAATGCACTTTTCCTGGTCAAAGAAATGCTGGATTGGGGCTTCAATTTACAACAAATCCCTCCCCCTGCATATTGATTTTAACCATTGACACACCGACACTCATTAGCTATTGCACAGGTCATGCACGCCTGTCTAAGACACAGAAACTGCACCATATTAATGCTAACCACTTCCGCCTTTCTGTTACGACTCATGGCTTGTATTATGTCAACAACCCAAACAACGGTACAAGTGCTTTTTGTGCAAAAACAAAGCGATGCAAGACTAGTGTGATTTTTTGGAATATAGTAAAAAGGACTCGTCGCGTTCTCAGGATTCCTAAAAAACCTGAACTGTCCCATCAAACGGTTTGTAGTGTTAGCATCGAGCGCTAACCCCTTGCGATAAATCCGCAGGCACTGTTCCCTTCACGTCTGGTCCCTGAACCGTTTGTCCACTACAGCACTTCACACATTTTTTACTCACAATATGACACAAACACTTCCTCTGTCAGGGAAGAACAACACACGTGTCCTCTTAAATCCACCTCTGAAGGGCACAACGAAGGGAGGATGGAGGCGATTGTCACCAAGACGTCAGGACTTCCATGTCATTCTTCAGATATGTGATTCACCTTCTTGGTGTTTTTTGCTCCTCGAGGAAAAAACGTTCTCCAACAAACGCCTTCGATACAGGGGGGGAAAGTCTCTCTACCTGCAGGGGAAGTGGATGTGAAAATAACACAGGCTGAGTAACTTCCTCTTCCCCGCTCTAAGTGCTCTCCTACTCATGAGGCGGCCATTTTGAAACTCTTGTATCTGCCTTCCCCTCCTCTTCCTCTTCCTCTTCCTCCTCCTCCTCACTACTGTCACTCCCGCGGCGGGGCGTCGAACTACCGTCCTTATCTTCTGCCTCCTCACACAACCGTGCTGATCCGGCTGACCGGTTTGGATTTGGACCCTCCCCCCTGCCCTCCCCCAGCCCCCTGGTGCAGGGAGAGCGGGGTGTTGGGCGGCGGGGGTAAGGGCGAGTGCGGAGGAAAGGGCGAGTGCGGAGGAGGAGGCGGGATGGACGACAGCTGCTGATATTGGGGCCCATAGGGCTGCGGGGGCGTCTGGCTGACGAGGCGTGCCGAGGGTGTCTGCGGAGGAGGCGTGGAGAAGATGAAATGGGTGGAGGGGGAGGCGGAAGGGGAGGGGCTTAGAGGGGAGTGTGTGAGCACGGCATGGTTGTGAGAGTGTGTGTGCGCGTGGGGGTGAGGCTGCGAGTGGGAGATGGTCAGCGGGAGTTTGCCTCCACCGCCGACTCCCGGCCTCCCCGAGTGGTAGAGTCCGTGCGGGGTAGTAGGGGTTAGGGGGGAGTGAGGGGAGAGCGGCGGGGGGGTGATGAAGCCCAGGTTGTAGCGGGGGTGCTGTCCGCCGCCATGCTGCAGCCGCTGGTGCTGCGGGGGGTGAGAAGGGGGGGGACCCTGCCGGCGGGGCGGGGCGGAGAACCTGTGAGAGAGGGTGAGGTGCGGGGGGGCGCTCTGCATGTGGTACCGGTGGTGGTGGTGGTAGGGAGGGGGCGGAGTCTGCTGCTGCTGTATCCCACTGACTCCACCTCCTCCACTGTTGCCGTGGCAATACTGGGCGTGCAGCGCCTGCAGCTTGGAGGGCCCGAGGCCTCCAACCCCTCCCGAGTCCGACTGAGCGAGGTTGGGCGATGGGGAGGGGCACGGGGAAGGGGAGACTGGGTGGGCGATGGGGGGGGCGGGGGCGGGGTAGTGGGGGGGGGAGGAGATCATCAGAGGACTGGGAGGACCCTGAGGAGGAGGCGACGTCATCGTCAAAGGAACAGGAACTTTGCCTCTCCTGCTCCCAAAGAAGTTTCCCAGCAGGCCGCCGCCGCCACTCGGGCCTCCCACCCCCCCCATCCCGCCTCCTCCCCCAGCCCCTCCCCCGCTCACGAGAGGGGAGGTGCTGATCCCCCCCGGGTTGTGACAGAGCCCCGGCCCACCCCCCACCCCTGTACCGGGGCTCTGAGTTGGGCGGTGTGGCCGGTAAGCTGCTGGAGACGAGGGGGCCATCATGCTGTAGGGGAGACCTCCGGCCAGCAGGGGGCGCTGCTGGTGGGGCCGGGGGCTGCTAATAATGGAACCCTGAGGGGAGAAGAACAAGGGAAGAGAATCAAATACAGAACCAGGCTTATAAACACTTTACAATATTTAAAAAGAAGAATAACAGCAGTTTTGGTTAAAGTTTTAGAGATAGTTTCCAATCATCCCGGCAGCCAGCGCTCTGTTTGTTTCAGTACGTGAACAATATTGCTTTTTCAGACACTTCAATTAAAGGATATGCTATCAGTTTTTTGTTTGAATTTTACTGTACTGAACTGAACTAGAATCAGGTTTCAAGACAGACATGCAGGAAAGAAGAAGAAGAAAGAGTGAAGCAGACAAAGACAAATGATTAGTTATAAACATGTTGGGCATCCTGGTGTATGACCGTCATGTATGAGCTTTGATGCAGGAAGTAAAGATCATCCAAAGCCGGAAAAAAGGTGCTCCAAAATTACACAAAAAACCTTGCAGAGCCAAGCATTATTAAACATGCAACATGTGCGTGATAATCTGCTGATGCATGCTGGGAAGTAAGATGGCGCATGCTTTCAGTCCCGCCCCCGACAAACTTACTTCAACGGTACTGTCCAATGACCCGACACTGTTCCTACGACCTCGCTTCCCTGTTACCCAATCAGAACGAGGCACGGTTAAAAAGAGGAAGTTCAAACACGTTATCCCGTTAAAATAATACACCTTTCTTTTTATCATTTATTATTTTTCTGCAGATTAGGCAGACAGGGTTCTTGGTTGGTCACTTGCACTCTTTAAAGTATATTTGATTTTAAATTGATTGTTTGTTTACTATTTATTTTGTCTTTTCTGTGGATAAATAATAGATGTTTATATTATTTTGAATTTAGGATATTTACTTGGGTTTAACCCTCCTGTTGTCTTCGGGTCAAATCTGACCGATTTACTACTTTCATCAATCATAACTTTTTTGTTTTACATTCGATTGCATTAAAGCTTTATGATATCCTTCACAGTAGACATTTGAACAATTGCTGATCACCACTTTCATTGAATTTTGGATGATTTAGTGAACTTTGTAACACCCATGGTGTTCCCGGACAAAAATGACCGCCATCAAGAAAAGGAATAAGCAACCATCCGGATCACCCACACACATGCACACACACACACACACACACACACACACACACACACACACACACACACACACACACACACACACACACACACACACACACACACACACACACACACACACACACACACACACACACACACACACACACACACACACACACACACACACACACACACACACACACACACACACACACACACACACACACACACACACACACACACACACACACACACACACACACACACACACACACAAGATGGTGTTTCCCCCCCTCCCCCGTATGTGCCCATCCCCCCACATGGATCACACCTGGCACACGCAATACATGTTCAGTGTCTGTTCTTTGTATATTTACTGCAGTTGTTCATGTATACCAGTAGTCTGATACAATATGTACAGTTTGAAAGGGTGTTAAATTACATTTGGTGATGATTAATGTTTTTTGTGTTAATGTAATAGCAGTTAAAACAGGACCGGTCAAGGGGTAAGTAAGGGGGGGAAACAAACATAATAGGAGGGCTAAGTTGCGTACTCTTTAAAAAAAAATCCATAATTGATCAAAAGATCCTCAGAAACACAATTTGGGACTGAATATTCTGATATAATTAAAAAACATAATGCACCAATATTTACGGAGTATCAGTGCATTGCTTTATCAGGTTAGTTATCATACCTCTATAGTCAAAAGAAACACCTTTATTGTAAACCAGCTATTTATAAAGTGCAGTTTCCACAGTAAAATCATCCTTTCATATTTCATGTTGTGTGTTATAGTCCAGCAGGTGGAGACAGAGCATCACGGCTCCACATCAGACTTCCATCTTACTGTATTATAATTCCATTTTAGATTTCATCACATTTTCATCAGTTGCATAAGACCACAGATGTAGGTTTGCTTTGAGTCAGTCATAAAAGCTGCAGCAGTAAACAGAAACAGTTAAATCTCCCATCAACAGGATTCCAGTCACGTCTCACAAAAACATGTAAGCTGTTGTTAACCAGGGGGAGAAAACACAGAGATAAGACTCACATGTTTCTTCCTTTATCTATTATTGAACCTCTTTTATATTACATAGAGCTTTTTCTTAACTGATGCTATGTGTTATAATGATCATATATTAACTTCAGGATCTGAAATCATTTTATCATTAATTAATTGACAATAAATACTTGTACCTTTGATGCCTTTGATTCCATATATACAAATAAAAGGCAGATTCTTTAAGATATTAAGGATTTTAAAATCACCTGGTAACCAGACACACTTTTTTTTACTATGATTTTATTGTTTCTTGCGAATATTTTTTATTTGAAAAAGTTGTAATTCCTTTAAATACACGTCTCCTTGGTGGGCTTTCTGTCTGCAGCTACAGTACGTGTTTTATTTGGGCTGCTATCTGCCTTGGCCAGGTCTCCCTTGAAAAGGAAATACTTAATACAAATTCAAAGGTGCTATAGTTAATTATTATATTGATATTTATTTTTGAAGTTTTAAAACAATATTTTTAAATGTTTTTTTTAAAGATATTATCATCGTTATTTTTATTATTATGATGATTGTTATTTATTATTCATTTATTTTTCATCATTCATCTATTTATTATATCATTATTGCGTCCCGTCCTCACCTGTTTCTGAGAGGTCTCTCAGAGAGGAGCTGAGCGCGGTGCGTTTGAGTCCGTCCACCGAGGCGTACGTGTCGTCGAGGCTCGGTCTACCCAGAATGCCGTTCACCGCCTCGCCCTTCATGCCGCCTATAGGCCCCCCTCCCGGCGCCCCCCCGCCTCCCGGTCCTCCCCCCGCCATCACTCCGGGACGCATCACTCCTTTCTGTTTCTCCAGCTCGGCTGCAGGGAGGAGAGAGAGGGGAGAAAATTATCATTCAAATTAAAGTGAAATAAAAGCTTGTCTTCAAATAATATCAGTTTTCCCCGAGGTGACGTAGTGCTACTGCCTATACTTCTAAAAGTTTGTTTACATACATATTTGTATTTAGTTCTTCTCAAATTTCACAAAACCCCCGTTTCCCCCCTTAATAAAAAAAGTTTGGATTCTGAGAGTTTATAGAACATGATTTTGTTACTAATTAAATTAGCCAACAGTTTTTACAGTAACAGCTGAACGATTATATCATCTATTATAACCCCTTTAGTTAATCAATAAATTAATACATACAAAATTAACTGGCTCCTATAAACATTTAAGTCATTTCTTATTTGTTTTGGGGTGACTATTTCATTAAATATTTTAATCTGCTTATTCTTACTTACTTTTAAATAATATTTTCAATTGAAATGTTATCTTATTATTTATGTATTTCTTATTGCTGCATGTCACTTGCATCATTATGTTTTACTAATATTTGATTGCAGTATTTCTATCCTTTTTAATGTCTTAACTAAAGTATTTAGCATTGTTTGAGGAGCCTGGGACTTAACATTGTGTGCATTTAGCAATACAACATTTGAATGAATTCAGGCCTTTAAACTTCTATTGAAGTATTTTACAGAATTCTGATTACTTCCTTCAATACTGTATACTACTATTACCACTGGGTTAACGCCACTGCTGTAACCACTGGTATTATCACTACTATATAAATAAGTACAGAGTCAGGAACACTCACACTCCACGCGGTACTTCTCCATGTCCTGCACCTCAGCGATGCTCTCTCGGAGGTCAGAGGTGAATCGAGCTCGGTCCTGCTGACTCGGCGCTGTGAAGACGATCAGAACCTTCCTCTCTCCGCCGGGGTTCGCCGACGTCAGTCTGATACCATGAGGGTAATCTGTGTGAGACACACACACACACAGACACGTTACACACTGTGACCTCTGGGCTAAAAGTCTGACCTCGCTGTGAAGAGCAGAACATCAAAGCTGAAAAGACTCACTTGCTATTGTTGGACAAAAATAGATGATATGAAATGTTTTGGTCTTTTAACATTAAAAATGAAAAATGTAACGATCTAAAACATGAATGTTGAACATCAGATATTGATGATGGTCTCTTTCAATGAAAGAACAAAGGAATTCCTGTCAGAAAAGAGTCTCACAAGGTGAAATCCTTTAAGATCTCATCCTTTGTCAAATTGTGCACTTATTTAACAATATATTCCAAAAGACAACAAAAGGAAAAACAATATATCGTTCATTTTAAATCACATTTCAATGGGGATCAAATGCTGCTTCCTGGCTGATGGTGGAAAAAACGTGAAGTAATTCTTCCCGCCAGAAGTTACAAATACAGAATCTATCAAGTACATCATTCAAAATGGTTCCAATTTGTTATAAAATGTTTTGTATTTCTCAGGATAACCGAGTATAAGAAGCTGAATGATGAAAAAATGCTCGTATAGCCTTAAAAGACACACACACACACACACACACACACACACACACACACACACACACACACACACACACACACACACACACACACACACACACACACACACACACACACACACACACACACACACACACACACACACACACACACACACACACACACACACACACACACACACACACACACACGTTTGACTCCATGTTTGCATGAACATCCAATATCAATGTTTTCTGCAAGTGCGTTGACACACACACACTCTTACCTTCCTCCCACATGACATGCACACATGTACATTCCCATGCACCCACTCACAGACAAAACACACACAGTTCTCACCCACACACATGCACAAATAGACACACACACACCCACACACACACACCCACACACACACAGTTCTCACCCACACACACACAGTTCTCACCCACACACATGCACAAATACACACACACACATGCACACACACACACACACACACACACACACACACACACACACACACACACACACACACACACACACACACACACACACACACACACACACACACACACACACACACACACACACACACACACACACACACACACACACACACACACACACACACACACACACACACACACACACACACACACACACACACACACACACACACACACACACACACACACACACACACACACACACACACACACACACATGATTGTGCTGATGAATCATATGGGACAATCTGTCCCGGTCACAGTCATCACCACCGCCTGCCAAGTCCCATTAAGCTCCAACTGGAGAACCAGAACTGTCAACAACAACAACAACAACACAACAACAGCTACACAACCACACAGCAGCAGTACACGTTCTGACTGTGGATCCTTCAAATAACTGAATAATGTTGACCTTGTGATATGACCAAACGTATTATGATGCAATAAAAGAGAAACCGGTGGATAACAGAGGAAGCTGTTTGACTGATTTCATCGACTGAAAGTGTCATAATTATTAATATGCAATACCTGTTTCCATTTGTTCCTTTTTAAATGGAAATGTCGGTATTTTTCAGTCTGGATTTCAAAATGCTTAGTGTCTAAGTGACTGATGGAGACAACAATGTTTCCAATTGGTCCAGTTTTGAACGACAGCAACTGCAACCGCATGCTTTGAGGCAACTCTGCACTATCACTCCACTAAGTGCTTGTTATTTTGAAACCAGTGTTATAAGAGTCTGACAACATCATGGGAAGGAACTACAAAGAAATACAACTTTTATTTCAGACCAAAGTTAACGTGTAGATAAGACTCTTTTCTCATAGCCAGTAGACAAGTATGTGCTTTTTAGCTGTGTCATGTTGGACATCTCTCTGGTGTCTGGGCTGGAGCCCAAACAATACCGTGTCTACTGCAGAGTCATTTGTCCTGTGAATGTAAGCTGATTGTTCCCTCTGAATAAATCCCCTCTCCCCGTTGAATGGGCTCTTTATTCAGCCTCATTTCATCGAACCAGAGAAATCTCGTTCTGGAAGACATTCTTTGTGTTGAAGTGTGCAGATGGAAAGAGACAGGACTGAAGAATGAGAGAGAAGTCTAAATCATGGGTCCTTTCTCACCACTCAGGAAAGATGATTTTTTTATGGAGCTTAGCGGCAAATTCAGAAGTTAAGCCAATAGCAAAACAAGATTTGAAAGAGTTATTAAACCTTTTGCAGTGGTGCACGTAAAATGCAGAAATAAGTTGACTATATACATATAGAATAAAGTTATATTAGATTTAAAAAAAGCATGTTATATAAATGATTTACAGTGGAATATCATACAATCAAATATTACAATCAAATTATTACAGTAATTATAATAATATATATATGAATGTTTTATTTATATTCTTATAGCCCTATATAGGCATGTTCTACGTTACACCCGTATTACACCGACATTACTCCGTTATTACACATTACATGTCACTTGTTAGACACTTTTATCCAAAGCTACTTACATACTCAATACTGTGGGCAATCCCCACAGGAGCAATTTGGGGTGAAGTGTCTCAGGGACACAACGACATGCTGACTGCAGTGGGGTTTAAACCTGTGACCCCCTGATCCCAACACCTACGCACAACCCACTGCACCACACGCCCCCATGTTACACCGTGATTACATCCATATTACATTACATAGCATTCAGCTGACGCTTTTATCCAAAGCGATTTAAAATAAGTAATAACTTACAATATTACACCTTAACTACACTGTTATTACAAAGTTATTACGGTACTCCAATTTTCCCTGTTATCACAACCTGATTACACCGATATTACATAATTATGACACTGTCATTAAACCCATGTTGTCATGGACACAGCCTGTTATATAAATGTATCTCCCAGGATACAGAAACCATTTAAGGGTTAATAACTGTTTCTAAATGTATTTAACTTTTATAATAGGTTTGAATTGCTCTACAGTTTATCTTAAGCACTTTGAATTGCCCTGTGTTAAAGTGTGTTGTATAAATAAACTCACCTTGCCTTTCATGTCAGGCATATAGGCGTTTTGTTTATACTGCATTATAAAGTCTTTTTGAAAATGGTGGCGATGTGATTTAGGAGCTAAACTCTTCTGTTAACAGGTGCTGAGGCAGATTAGAAACGCCACCAACTCCAATCTGCTGCTCGAAACCCAGAGCCAATTCCTCTCTGCTCGAATAGAGGCTTGGAAACCACACACACCCACACACACACACGACTGCATACGATTCTGTTAGCATCATTGTCGGGAAATGTTTCGGTTGAATGAGTCATATTTTGGGGAATTCAGCTAAACATCCTTGTTTTAAGACGGAGAGTCGTCGCTTTAGGAAATCCTGTGATAAGCTTCCAGAGTTTCCATCGAGAAGCAGGATCCTCTTCGGACTGATGGTGGTGACGTTTAAAGAAAGATTGGCAGACAGAGAATTATTTTTGTACATGGAGAGGGAAGTTGTGTTTGGCCAAGTGATGATTAACAGATTGTTGAGAGCTTTTCCAACTAGGACAGAGTCAACCATTTCTGTCCCAGGTGCATTATTGGAGAGGAAAAAGATGCTTTGACCAACATAAAGCAAACTAGCTACTTTTTTGTGTATGTATGTTTGTAAGAATGCTGTATACATTTTTTATATCTGTATATAACACTAGAAAAGTGTTAAAGGGGCCCTGTTCTGCTGATGTTCAGGTGTATATCAGTATGTAGTGTCTCTACTTTAAAGAGTCCTCTCCTGCTGATGTTCAGGTGTATATCAGTATGTAGTGTCTCTACTTTAAAGAGTCCTCTCCTGCTGATGTTCAGGTGTATATCAGTATGTAGTGTCTCTACTTTTAAAGAGTCCTCTCCTGCTGATGTTCAGGTGTATATCAGTATGTAGTGTCTCTACTTTAAAGAGTCCTCTCCTGCTGATGTTCAGGTGTATATCAGTATGTAGTGTCTCTACTTTAAAGAGTCCTCTCCTGATGATGTTCAGGTGTATATCAGTATGTAGTGTCTCTACTTTAAAGAGTCCTCTCCTGCTGATGTTCAGGTGTATATCAGTATGTAGTGTCTCTACTTTAAAGAGTCCTCTCCTGCTGATGTTCAGGTGTATATCAGTATGTAGTGTATCTACTTTAAAGAGTCCTCTCCTGCTGATGTTCAGGTGTATATCAGTATGTAGTGTCTCTACTTTAAAGAGTCCTCTCCTGCTGATGTTCAGGTGTATATCAGTATGTAGCGTCTCTACTTTAAAGAGTCCTCTCCTGCTGATGTTCAGGTGTATATCAGTATGTAGTGTCTCTACTTTAAAGAGTCCTCTCCTGCTGATGTCCAGGTGTATATCAGTATGTAGTGTCTCTACTTTAAAGAGTCCTCTCCTGCTGATGTTCAGGTGTATATCAGTATGTAGTGTCTCTACTTTAAAGAGTCCTCTCCTGCTGATGTTCAGGTGTATATCAGTATGTAGTGTCTCTACTTTAAAGAGTCCTCTCCTGCTGATGTGCAGGTGTATATCAGTATGTAGTGTCTCTACTTTAAAGAGTCCTCTCCTGCTGATGTTCAGGTGTATATCAGTATGTAGTGTCTCTACTTTAAAGAGTCCTCTCCTGCTGATGTTCAGGTTCATATCAGTATGTAGTGTCTCTATTTTAAAGAGTCCTCTCCTGCTGATGTTCAGGTTCATATCAGTATGTAGTGTCTCTTCTTTAAACAGTCCTCTCCTGCTGATGTTCAGGTGTATATCAGTATGTAGTGTCTCTACTTTAAAGAGTCCTCTCCTGCTGATGTTCAGGTCTAATCAGTATGTAGTGTCTCTACTTTAAAGAGTCCTCTCCTGCTGATGTTCAGGTGTATATCAGTATGTAGTGTCTCTACTTTAAAGAGTCCTCTCCTGCTGATGTTCAGGTCTAATCAGTATGTAGTGTCTCTACTTTAAAGAGTCCTCTCCTGCTGATGTTCAGGTCTAATCAGTATGTAGTGTCTCTACTTTAAAGAGTCCTCTCCTGCTGATGTTCAGGTCTAATCAGTATGTAGTGTCTCTACTTTAAAGAGTCCTCTCCTGCTGATGTTCAGTTGTATATCAGCATGTAGTGTCTCTACTGGGACATGTCTCCACTCTTTAATGTTCAAAAAGCTCTTTCTTGTTCTCATACTGCCTGTGCTGCAGCACCTCTTTTCACCCTCTGTCTGAAACCAGAGCCCAGTCTGCTCTGATTGGTTAGCTGGTCGGCTCTGTTGTGATTGGTCAACCGCTGATGTCCCGCCCAGAGGTCGCGTTAACCGAATATTTTTCGTTTATAACAATGACGGCAAATCTGAAAGCAGTCCGTCATTTTGACAGATTAGAACAAACTTGGAATAGCGCCAAGGTTCCCCCGCAGCGATGCCGTGTTATGCATGCCCGCCAAAAAGGAAATGATACCGTTTCCAAACCTAACTTTGCCGTACGAATCATTGAAATGTCTGTGAGTTTTGGCTTTACGCTGTGCAGTGGGCATGCATAACACGGCGCTAACAGTTCTTGAGCGTCCGAACGTGCCCCCCCCCCCCCCCCCCTCGTCAGAGTTGTGTAAAGTCCGACGGGTAATACTGGATTTTGACGGAAATGTTACGATCCTGTCCGTCTGTGTAGCGCAACCTCTGGTCCCGCCCCTTAGCCTATCACGTACAATGTGTTGGAGTGCTAGCCACTAGACGCCAAGTGTAACATAAGTATGTCACTATGTTCTGTAAGTAAGAGTCCAATGGAGGCGTTTCAGACAGGAAAGAGAAACACCCAAAAAGCCTAATAGGGCTGCTTTAATTTGTTGAATTTATTGTTTGACTTTGGGTTGGTTAGGACGATGCAATAACACGATCAAGGCAGCGTTACACCAGAATCTCCTGTGTGAAGTCTGAAGAAGTGCCTCACACAAACCACTTAAACATATCTGAACAATCCCTTTAACGACATGCTGGATCCTCAATGAGGGATTTAGATGGAAGCACATCATACATGGCTCCTTGCTTATATGTGTGTGTGTATATCTGTGTCTTTTCAGTGGGCATGCTGACGGTTTGGTAAATATAGAGGCTTGTGCAAAAGAGAAATGGAGATGTGCAATAAAACGGAGAGGCCGGGACAGACGGAGGAGAGGAGAGAGATAATTATTATATAAAGACAGCTCAGCACTTACAGGTGTTTTGGAAGGTGTGGACCTGCATGTCCACTAGAGGAAATGATTGTCTGAAATTGTACGTCACTGAAGTCTTCTTCTTCTGGAAGATCTTCGTCACCTGAGGAGGAGGAACGAGACGGAGGATTAGAGATTAAAGAGGCAACGTAATTACAGAAAAGAGAATAAAGAAGAGGGAGGAGAAGAGAAAGGAGGAGGCAGAGTTTGATTATGCTAATCTGTATTTGTTTCTTTTGTTCATTTCAAGGTGAGAGGCTTTTAAAATCCCTCAGGGCGACACTTGAATAATTTCTCTATAAACTGTAGACATTATCTCCTCCTGCCTGGTTTTTAGTCACATTGTAAATACGATTAAATCAGAATTAAATCACAGTTAGAGTAACTCCGATCTTCCGAGCTCAAACACAAGTAGTTCTTCTCGTGACATTGACTCTACGTGGAGACTTTTAATTATCTATTTAGACCAGGGAGCTTCTGTCAGTACCGTACCGAATCTCAATCTTAATTCAGGAACACGCAACGAGTCATATTTGAGGCTGGTTCATTTTGATTGCGTTGACCTTCATATGACCTCTGGGTAACAATTAACAGACAATATGTTTTTTCTGCACATGGGTGTATAAAAGATTGAGTTTGGTGGCGTGAAGTATCATGGGATTATGGGAGTGTATCATTGCATTCCTTGTTAGGATAACTTCATTGTTCAGGATGTTTTTACAAGGCGCAGAATTACCTGCAGTTGTCTGCTTCGCTACAAAACTAGTAGTGCACGATTACACCGGGTAAATACACTGAATAAAACAGTTTCACCTAAAAATAAAATGTTTTTCCAAAGCAGGTTGGAGGACATGAGTGTCCGCGAGCCAATTTGCTCAATTTGTTTCTCCAATAATGCAAGATCTAGACTTTGAGAAGGTTTTCAAAACAAGCCGAATTACCCGCAGAGTTGCATCCTCTCCAAAATAAACGGACCCAGTGACTGAAACCAGTTAATTAATTAAACAAGTTAACTACAAGTCAAAATCAGTGTATCTCCAATGTAGTTAGGTCGATAAAAGACATCCCAAAAGGGGCTGCGAGCCGAGTTTTCACAAAGGTTTTCTCTGCTTGTTTCTCTAATAACATTCGATCCAGACTTTCAGAACTTTTTAAAAAGGGAGCCAAATTATCCACAGAGGTTTCATCCGCTCAAAAATGACGGACCCAGTGAGAAAAACTGCTAAAAACACAGATTTCTCCAATGCACTTTTCCAATGTGGCAGAAGGGGCTCAACCTGTGGATTATCCCTTGTAGACAATACATGAATTAAGGAAAAATATATTGCTAATGCAGTGTTTGAGGCGATAGAGTGAGTCCCCCAGCCCCTGCAGGCAACATGTCAAAGTGTCCTTGTGCAAGACACCCAAATTGCTCCTAATGGTGGCCAACTGTGAGTGAATGTACGTGAAAGCATTCTGAGAAGTTTCAAAGACTGGAAAAGACTGGCCATATAAACGCAGTCCATTTACCATTTTAACTCCCTCTCGACAGGAAGATTGCAATATTTTCAAGCATTGTTTTGCAAAACGTCTCATTCTAAAACCCTCACAACAACATTAATAAGGGATTAAACGAGAACTGGCGATGCACCAGTAGTACAACATATCCTTTATATTGTTCTGCAGTGCCTGACAACCATTCATCTGGCAGACAGGAACACTGAAACATGAGTTTCACTGGTAACTCTTGTTGACAGGTCCTACTTGGGTTCCCATTTATTTGAATGTTCTGCAATAAGGAGTCAGACTCTGAGAGAGGGTGACAGTTCTGGAGCGCAGCATTAAACAGAGCCGGGGATAAACTGGAGCTCTGTGACGCACAATCATTCATCTCACATCGGGAGAAGATCCTCGGGCTCTGTGAGAATTAGTTTCCTAAACTTATTCCGAAATACTGCAGTGATATAAACACACACACACACACACACACACACACACACACACACACACACACACACACACACACACACACACACACACACACACACACACACACACACACACACACACACACACACACACACACACACACACACACACACACACACACACACACACACACACACACACACACACACACACACACACACACACACACACACACACACACACACACAGGAGTGTATTATTACCATCAGCAGGTCGTTGAACAGGAAGACTTCTCTCTGATGGACGCCGCTCCTCTGACCTCGGTTCGGATCGGGAACCTCGAACAGCTGACAGCAGCAGACCAACCTACGATGGGCCAGCGACAACACCTGCAACACACACACACACACACACGAGAAAACATGAAATTACGGTAATGTGAAGCCACATCATCCCCTTGAGTCATTTGGTAGAGCAGGAAAATAACTCCTTGTTGATCATCTGTGGTCGGAATCATATTGTGATGGAGTAACTCTAAAATTACATCAATCGTATGTGTTTTGTTTAAAATAGTGGATTTGCTATTTTCTAATATATCACTTTGTATCTATATACATATGTATTTAAGCAATAGGTTTTTTTTTCAGCCCAACTGTATACAGTTTTTCTCAGACGCGGAGGGATAATGACTTGTTGCGAAAAGTAACTACAACTCTACTCGTGGTATACGCTCAGTATGTCACAGCTAAGAACCAATCAGATTGCTTGATTTGACTTGTTAGTTTTATATGTAAGGGATAATGTGCCGCGACGCGGTCATTATGGGGAAAAGAACACCGACAGGCTGATCACACAAACACACACACACACACACTGGAGCTCTGTGATGCACAATCATTCATCTCACATCGGGAGAAGATCCTCGGGCTCTGTGAGAATTAGTTTTCTAAACTAACGTAAAGCGGAGGGATCCAGATCGGCATGAAGGTTTTTCTGCATGCAGTTTGCTTTTCGGCCAAACTGTATACAGTTAAATCGAACGGACTTGTTTGTGTAGATGTGAGCGTCCTTAACAACGGTCAATAAGTGCTTGACAGCGGTCTGTCTGTTCGGTATTAACAACGTGTCACGTGTTCTGAATTGACCAATCAGAATCGAGTATTGAACTAAGCCATGTAATAAATCGATTCTGATTGGTCAATTCAGAACACGTGACACGTTGTTAATACCGAACAGACAGACCGCTGTCAAGCACTTATTGACCGTTGTTAAGGACGCTCACATCTGCACAAACAAGTCCGCTGACAAGACAAGAGCGACAAGAAAACAGCGGAGAAGTAACGGGCAGAAATCCTCCTTTTTACGCAGGGGTCCAGACATAGACATCAAACGGCGACACATATTCAGTTGCCAGTTCCTTTGGCATTAGGGCAGGGATATCTAGATACTTTCCAAGGTTTGACATCATGAATTGTGCTACTTTTAAAGCAAGCAGCGATGTTTTCAAATCTGTAATCAAAAAGCTCCTTAAAAACGATATCGAAGCAGTTCCTGCCGTTGCTACGTTAGTTCAAACGGTAACAACGGACTATTTTTCTCAGCGGATGCATGTCAATTTAAATCAATACAACTATTTTTTAAATCAATAAAATCATTTTCTAAATCCATAAAAGCATTTCAATTAATATTGGGAGTCATAACGTTACTTTGTTGAGAATGTGGCCATGTAATAAGCGGGATAATGTGCAGCGACTTGGTCATTATGGGGAAAATAACACCTTCATGCCGATCTAGATCCCTCAGCTTCGCGTCGGGCTCCTGATCAGCCTGTCGGTGTTCTTTTCCCCATAATGACCGCGCCGCAGCCTATGGTCGCAGCACATTATCCCTTACATATAGACTGACCTCAAAAGTTTGAACAAAAAATAGAGAACCTGCTGAGCCTGAACTAGATGACAGGTGTCTAAAGATAACATTATTTTGAAGCCAAAGTTATCAACGCTTTAATAAACTTTCCGATGTTAGTTTCAGGCTCTTACCGGCTTCTTCCCGACCACCATCCTCTCCACCGCCTGGACCTGAGACACGTGGTCGTCGTTCGTCCTCAGCTCCCATTTCTGGATCCGTCCGTAGATCCCCACCAGCAGATCTCTGGGGATGTCCTGGCCGTTATCAACACCTGAAGGAGAAACACCGGTCAGATTCAGGAAATTATAACATGCATAACAACAAAAGGATTAACAAAAAGCTCTCCAGTTGATGTGGCACACAAAGAAACAAATCCAACCTGTGAGTCAGATTTGAGGTTAAATTGTTTTATTTACCTAGGCTCCGATTATTTCCATCTTTTAAAACACTTTTTCATTGATTGTTGTGTTTTTATTCAGGTCTTAATGTGTACACATGTACAAATGTTTATTTGATTGTGTCTATATATTGGTATATATTTGCACACATATTTTTATATACATTCTTTTTATATTCGGGATTGTGGATCTGTACACAGAAACTGAAAGATTGACAATAAAGTTGACTTTGATATATACAACTACATTTTATACATGTTCTAAGTATTAGTATCTGAGCCAGGCTGCACAGATTACAAGAGATGCTTCACTGACTGACCTCGCAGGTTCTTAACGAAGTCCTCCAGCTTCATCTTCCTCTCCGGCTTCACGTTGGGGCTGTACATGTCGGTGTTGAGGAGGATGATGGCGAAGGCGAGGATGAAGATGGTGTCCGGGTTCTGGAAATTCCGGATCAGCACCGGGTTGCAAACACAGTACCGCTGACTGCAGAGGGAGAGGAGAGGGAGAAGAACACATCAGAACTCATGTCACATTGAATCTAGAAGGGGATTTAAACTGGGATTCAGACTCGTACCTGAAGGCCTCCACCAGCCGCTCCACCCGCTGAGCTTCGCCCTGAACTTTAATCTGAGCCTGAAACTTCCTCAGAGCGTCGTCCAGATCCATCCCCGAGAAATCCATCTCATCCAGGACACAGCTACAGATGGACACAGAGAGGAGTGTCACCCTCATGCAAGAAGCTACTTCAGAGTCACACTCATCTTTACTGTCCCACAGTGGAAACATGACATTGTTACAGCAAAGAGAACCGTACTGATAGAAGGCCAGATGAAAGAAGAAGACTTATTAAACAAAGGGATGAGCCCACGTGTAATAACGTATAAAATCATTTCACATCCAAGGTAAATAAAAAGTAGAGTAAAGCCCCTTTCTGAGACCAGCCATCATGCAAGGTCATTTGAAGTGACATACTTGTAACTTTCTTGAGTTCGTATCTTGATGGTTTATTGCACTTATTGTCAGTCACTGCGGATAAAAGCCTCAGCTAAATGAAAGGTGATAAAACTATTGTGGCACAGTGGGTTAGTGCGTTCATGATCGGATCAGGGGGTCACAGGTTCAAACCCCACTGCAGTCAGCATGTCGTTGTGTCCCTGAGACACTTCACCCCAAATTGCTCCTGTGGGGATTGTCCATAGTATTGAATATGTAAGCTGTTTGGATGAAAGCGTCTAACAAGTGACATGTAATGTAATAATATCAAGTAGCAGCATTATCAAAGTAAATACAAATAAAAGTAGCAAAGGAACGTAAGTACTAACATTAATATGTTAGAAAGCCTGTTTTTCAAAGTGTTATTTCACAACCGTGGTGTTAAAATAAAACAGAAATAAGGTCGAAAGTGTGAATGTCTTTAAAAGATTCAAAGAAAGCTGAACCGTGATATGCTCGATATCTACAGCACAGGTTTGTCACTGAACATCTTAAGTCCCAGGCTCTTCCAACAATGCTTCATGCAATACACTTAACAGGAAAAGAAAGAAGACATAACATGATAAATAATCTGAGGGGATTTTCTTGTTGGTTATTTTCCCCTTGTGATGTGTCAGTGTGAGTAAAGCCCTTTGAGCTGCATGTGTTGTCTGAAAAGTGTTATTATTATTATAAACAGGTATGACGGTACTCACTCCAGGACGTCCTTGTTGAACTGCTGCCGGCTGCCCAGGAACTCTCCGATCATCTGCCGGCTCAGACCCTTCCTCTCCAGGATGAACCGGGCGATGCCGATCGGAGTGTCCGACACGAAGCCCCTCTCGATCAGGTACTGGATCCCCTTCTCCGGCTTCCTGCACACCAGAAACAACACACAGGTTTTATGTCTTAGTTTTACGACATTCAATTTATTTGCTTGTTTTGTCCATTTTTGGTCAGTTCTTAGGGCTTGTCAATTAAAGGTTTTGAAGTGTTTTATAAACTGGCTAATGCACTTCTCTTTTTTTTTACATTTGTTCAGGTTTTGGACATATGGGTCATTTTAGATTTTTTGATTAAATATAAAGTAGTGCTGAAGAGAACTCTACACATTGAGTGTGATGGATTAAGTGGGTATGAGCACATTCTGCTTACGGAATCATTCGAATCAGAATACTTTATTTATCCTTGGAGGTATTGGATTTAATAAATAAAATAAGATAAGGGAAATACAATGGACATATGTATATAAAACATAGAAACATTTGAGTTTAAGTGTGCTCAATAAATAAACCTGTAAACACATGATAAAGATGGATAGGATCTTTAAAGAAGGTTGTTGCTGAAAACAGAGTATTACAAGTTTAACAATTAATGTAGAATATTGCACGAACAAATAATTGCATAGATTTGATAGGATTACGTTCACATTGCACAGTTTATCAGAGTAATCAAAGTGTTTGTTTATCATGCAAGACACAGGTGTATCATTTTTATATTTTGATAGATCGCTGCAAACACTTGTTAATAATCTGCAGAGACGTAGTCATGTGACGTACTTGTTGAACAGGTTGAGTCCGATGCGGTATTGTCTCCGCTGCACGACGTCGTTGTTGAAGGCGGGCGAGTCCCAGCTGTGCCGGCTCTCCCTCTGATAGGTCTGCTTCCCCGCAGCGCCTCCTCCCATTGGCTCCCGCAGGCTGTCGCGCGACGAGGAGCCGGAGCTGCAGTTGTTGACGGTGGTGTCGTCGTTGGAGTTGGTCGTGGTGGAGTTCACGCTCTCGTTGTCCCCGTCGGAGCACAGCAGGTGGTGGTGGTGCAGGTGGGGGTGGTGGTGCTGCTGGGCCTCCATGGAAGAGGAGAGCGGAGAGGGCGTGAGCGGGGGAGGAAGAGGGGAGAGGGGGGGCACGGGGGAGGGCAGCGGGGAAGAGGGGGGTTCTGGGTAACCGTGGTGGTGCTGGTGGTGCAGGTGGTGGTAGTGCTGCTGGGCGAAGTGGTGCTGCTGGATGTAGGGGCCGGGCACGTGATGCATGTGCATGACGTGTGGCTGGCTGTACTGCGGGTGGTGGTGCAGGATGGTGGGCAGGTGGGGGATGGGTGAGGGGTGGGGGTGGGGGTGCATAGGGTGGGGGATGGGTGAGGGGTGGGGGTGAGGGTGGGGGAGCGGGTGGGGGGGGAGGGCGCGGGCTGAAGGCATCGGTAAGGGAGCGCTGGCCGGGCTGCGGGTCTGACCCTGCGCCGTGGGGACGGAGCGGCCGTTGGGCTTGTGTTTGATGGTTCCCTGAGGGGAGTCGGCCTCGCTGCTGCCTCCCCCTTCTCCCCCCCGCGGCTCCTCCTCTCCGCTCTCTCCTTCCCCGTCTCCTCCCATCCTCTCCCTCTCCCTCTCCCCGGCGCCTCGGTCCATCCCCGACGGCTCCTGTTCGTAAACCAGGCGCCCGATGGAGCCTCGCTCTGACCTGAAGTGTCAAACAATGGATCAAACTTTATTTACACATTTCATTATTTCACTTTTCATTCACAGCAAGTCACAACAGGTCAATACCAATCCCCCTTTAACACACTTAATACCACAGAGTGTTAAAAACACAGAGCTCAATGAAACAACGTTTTATAAAATTCAATAAAAGGCCAAATTAAAAAGTTGGGTATAGAGTCTGATTGGCTGAGCTCACCTGTCACTCATGTCCACTGAGCTGTCACTGGGCGGTTCGATTGTGAGAACAGGTAGATGTCCTCCTCCTCTTCCTCCTCTTCCTCCTCCTCCTCCTCCCCCTCCTCCCCCCCTCCCTCTATACTCCCCCCTACACTCAGTGCACGGGGTACTGCCCCTCCTGCTGCCTCCCTCCGTCTCCCTGCTGTCCTCCCGCCCCCCCGCTCCTCCTCCTCCTCCTCCCCAGTACTCGGTGTCGGTGCTGGAGGCGGGGCGGGACAGCGGTGAGGAGGGCAGGCAGCCGTCCTCCATGTAGAGCGTGACGTCGCTGAAGGAGGTGGCCGTGCTGTCCTCGTGCATGGCGGCCCCCCCCCTCCCTGCTCCTCCCCCCACCCGGCCCACCACTCGTCGGGACGAGGCGCTGGAGTTACGCCAGGCGCACTCTCTGTAATCGTCTTCCTCCTCGTCCTCCTCGTCCTCCTCCCCTTCCTCCTCCTCCTCCTCTTCTTCTTCATCCACCTCCTCTTCGTCCTCCTCCTCGTCTTCCTCCCCCTCTCCTCCCGCCTCCTGGGAGTCTTCTCGTCCGGACTGGCAGGTGAGGGAGTCGTCCATGGAGTCGGCCAGAGACTTCACCTGCAGAACAAACATCAATTCATGCACTTATTAAAGATTCTCTCATTTATTTACCTGAACGGCAGAAAGAAAAACACCTCAAAGGTCCCATGACATGGCCATTTCTACTAATCATAACTCCATTGTTGAGGTCTACTAGAATACATTTACATTGTTCAATGTTCCAAACTCACATTGGTTTCTCATACAGCATCTCTGTATAGTATGAGTATTCACTCTCTGTCCTAAACGGCCTGTGAGCCCATTGGCCGTCTGCGAGACAGTGAAACCCAGCCCGAACACACACACCGACTCACAGCCTGCAGCTGAGTGTGTGTGTGTGTGAGGCGTAACGGCTCCGCGGATTGGTTCATTTGGGTACGGGCAGTAGCCAGGAAGCCAAAGAAAAATCTCCAACGAGGCGTTCTGGGGCAGCATAGACAGGTCTTCTCTGTGTTAGAGTTTTACTCGCTACAGGGTGTACTTTGAGGGTTTGTGACCCTGCAGACCGTTTACATGCAGAAAAACCTTCATAACACTCAAGGGGACGGGTAATAACCGGACATGGGACCTTTAAGCATTAGATTCAAGGCTTTTATTGTAATTTGTGAAAAGCTACAGTGTAGATATGTCAATGAAAATCTTAGGTCACAGGCTGTGCAACAGTGCAACATAATAAAAAAGACAAAATAGTTAAAATAGTGCAACTAATACAAACAAAAAGTCTTACACTTGAGAGATGTTTTATTTCTTATTTCCCCACGTCAGCAAGAACCCTACCAGTTTTCAAAAAAAGAGTTTGCCGACTTCATAGCTTTGACTGTTATACTGTCTTCCATTAATTCTGTTGATTTGCAGCGTAAGCATTTGCTGCCAATGCTGTTATTTTTACAAGCTTTGACCGTTGGAACATACACACTCATTTACATTAGTAGAACAGCCAATAGTAACGCCCTCCCTCTATACTGACCCCAATTGGCCAAAGTTTTCACAGGCTACATTTTTTAAAGCTTGAAATCAGAGCCAAAGGAGCTGAATTGCACTTTGTCGCAGTATGATGAAAGGATATTAAAGAATGTTTCCCCAATGATGCCCAAAAAAGCGCCTACCCAGCTTCAAGTTAGTATAATGTGTATTTCTACAGCATTAGAGCGATGACACACTCAGCATTATTTCACACCTGCATGGATGTTTCAAATTAAATAATCAAGCAAATGATTATAAATAGACTGAGACTGAGAAGCCTGTGAAACGCTGTTGAAAGCTGCAGAAAAAGCTAGTCAGCACTCTTTGAGTCTTATTTTTTTGTCTTAGTTCAAAAATGTCCTGCTCAATTCTGCAGGAAAAGCTTTATTGAACACGAAATGTCAGAAAATCAGCTGTAATATCCTCAAATCTCCACGTCATCGTGAGTCACAGGTGCGTTTACCTGCTTGGAGAAGGAGTCGTCGATGTCTCCTGCGTCGTCTGGCCCCCGCTGACCCGCTGACCCCTGACCCTGCGGCTGACGCTCATCAAACGAGTACTGGACCCAGCAGGAAAAAACAGACCAACAGGCACATTTCAACGTCTTGTTGTGTGTTTATGTGTACTGCATAGACAGTGATGCAGAAGTGAAAGAAGTACTTTAATGTTTGACTTTCTAGATTTCGAGAACATTTTTGAGACTTCAGAAAAGACATGGTTGATTGGTGTTACAATGCTGCATCTCACCATGTAAGCAAATCTTTTGTTTTTATATGCAAAAGTAGCTAGGAGTGTTAAATGAATGTAGGGAAGTAAAAAGTACAATATCGGCCTCTGAAAATGTAGTGGACTAGAAATAGCGAGAAGAAAAAAAAAGTACAAACACTTGAACATTTTAAGTAAATAAAAGAAAACTCATTTGATAAAAGAAATAAGATTACAATCATGGAAGGCTTTATCAATAAATGTAGAAAAAAAGTACAAAATTGGCCTCGTGTGTGTGTGTGTGTGTGTGTGTGTGTGTGTGTGTGTGTGTGTGTGTGTGTGTGTGTGTGTGTGTGTGTGTGTGTGTGTGTGTGTACCTGCATCCTCATGTTGGACAGGATGATGCGGCGGGTCATCCTGCTCTCCGAGGCCGAGCTGCGGAGCCTCTCAAAGTTTTTGTTCATGCGGTACTGCCTGAACGCCGTCTGGATCGTCCGCGCCGCCCGCCGCGACACGAACTGACCCCCGTACTTCCTCTCCAGCATCTCCACCTACACATTCAAGACAATTCATTCATTTTTAGATTAAAAATATAAATACAATCATTTCAAATATCTTTGTTAGAAAAATATCACTCGTCCCCGGCTTGAGCTTCAATCTCAGGATCCATGTATCTGTGATCCTCTCCAGAATGGAAGTAGTCATCACATACAGAGCATCAACTAGTTCCTGAACAGTGTCCTTCACATGCTGATATCCAAGAGAGGGAGTTACACAGTCCCAAGATGGAGGAATAGAAAGCAGTATTCAATGTTTACTTCAGATTAGCTCCACGTCAGAAATGATCATGCTTGTCATATGTCTCTCTCCATAGAGGCTGAATCATCATGTTAATCACATAGCTATCATATGCCTCAAACAGTCCTGATGCTCTTCTAGGTAATCACACATCCTGTCATGTTCACAGCTACAGTTGGGATACCTTTGTTATCATGTTACTCTGATATTGGAAGAGGACATTCAGTATTTTCCCATCAATCTTATATTTAAAACAGTTGTTTATCACATTTTACAGTGTGACCTTTAGTATTTTATTTCACTGTACATCATGTATAAGCGATAAGATAAGATAAGAGGTACTTGATTGATCCCAAATTTGGAATGTTTTGTTATTTACATTCTATTTTTAGCTCTCTTATTCTATTAGAATTGCTCAATAGTTAACTTATCCTGCATTACCTGCACATTGGTCTTTTTTGATTTTGATATACTTTATTAATCCCTCGTGGGGAAATTGTTTCTCTGCATTTGACCCATCCTAGTGTTAGGAGCAGTGGGCTGCCCGGGGAGCAGTGTAGGGAACGGTGCCTTGCTCAGGGACACCTCGGTAGCACTTGGTCTTGCCGGGACTTGAACTGGTGACCTTCCAGTTGCCAAGCCAAGTCCCTATCGACTTCACCACCACCGCCCTTGTAACATTCTCTTGCACTATTTTATTTCTGTTCTCTGTGCACTAATCTAATCCAATTCAATTAATTGTATTCACAAACCGTTCAAAATGTAAATACAATCACAAGACACACCATTATCAAACATCTGATATTTAAAACCGTGTTGTTTATCACAACTTACAGTGTGATATTTAGTATTTTATTTCCCTGTAGATCATTCAAATGTACATTCTATTTTTAGCTCATGTTATTCTCTATGACTTGCTCAATAATGAACTTCTCCTGGATGCTTGCACATTGGTTTTTGCAACATTCTCTTGCACTATCTTTATTTAGTTCTACGTCTTCTATATATTTACATTGCATTGTTGGAGTAGCCTGTGACTTCAGTTTGTTATTGCATATCTAAACGGTGGCTGTGCTGAGTGTCTGCAGCAAACACAAGAATCAACATCGAGCAAGAACACACAACAACTGGGATGCACTTGAGTTGAAGCGCTTCAGTGATGCTAAATAGGACACACATATCCTGACACGGCACTGGGAATCAACCCACGATGATGCCTGTGTGTGTGTGTGTGTGTGTGTGTGTGTGTGTGTGTGTGTGTGTGTGTGTGTGTGTGTGTGTGTGTGTGAGACAATAAGTGTGGGTGTTTTGACGTGCATTGTACTCTTTACGCTGTGTCGAAAAAGGCTGCATCTATCTCTGAAACTATTACAGGAGCCTGTCATTGGATTGGTCCACTTCTTAAAGGTCCCCTATTATACAGTTTCATCAATATATTATAGCTCTCGGATATATACAGAACATGTCTCTGAAGGGTTTGGCTCCAAACACCAAACAGATCATTGCAGCATTACCCATAATCCCCTCTGTTTCAGCCCTGTTTCCAAAGTGCTGATTCTCTGTCTGTTGCTTTAGATGAAAATAAGGAGCCCCTCCCCACGCCCCTCTGAGAGAGATTTGGTTACAAAGAACACAATGGTGCTCTAGGAGGAGATTCAGGTGATAAGAGGGGGGGGGGGGGTTACCTTGGTTGCTGATTGGCTAATGGTTACACAAGCCAAAACATCGTTATGACATCATAAAGTGGCCAAAATCTGATCAGCTCATTTTCAGACAGGTTTTTATAGAAATGGATCAAAAAGAGAGAGAATCTTTGTTCCTGAAACTTTCAGAGTCTCTTTCCACAGAGGGGACACATGTTGATGTAGAAGAGACATGAAGAAGAGGGGACACATGTTGATGTAGAAGAGACATGAATAAGAGGGGACACATGTTGATGTAGAAGAGACATGAAGAAGAGGGGACACATGTTGATGTAGAAGAGACATGAAGAAGAGGGGACACATGTTGATGTAGAAGAGACATGAAGAAGAGGGGACACATGTTGATGTAGAAGAGACATGAAGAAGAGGGGACACATGTTGATGTAGAAGAGACATGAAGAAGAGGGGACACATGTTGATGTCGAAGAGATATGAAGAAGAGGGGACACATGTTGATGTAGAAGAGACATGAATAAGAGGGGACACATGTTGATGTAGAAGAGACATGAAGAAGAGGGGACACATGCTGATGTAGAAGAGACATGGAGAAGAGGGGACACATGTTGATGTAGAAGAGACATGAAGAAGAGGGGACACATGTTGATGTAGAAGAGACATGAAGAAGAGGGGACACATGTTGATGTAGAAGAGACATGAAGAAGAGGGGACACATGTTGATGTAGAAGAGACATGAAGAAGAGGGGACACATGTTGATGTAGAAGAGACATGGAGAAGAGGGGACACATGTTGATGTAGAAGAGACATGAAGAAGAGGGGACACATGTTGATGGAGAAGAGACATGGAGAAGAGGGGACACATGTTGATGAAGAAGAGACATGGAGAAGAGGGGACACATGTTGATGTAGAAGAGACATGAGGAAGAGGGGACACATGTTGATGCAGAAGAGACATGAAGAAGAGGGGACACATGTTGATGTAGAAGAGACATGAAGAAGAGGGGACACATGTTGATGTAGAAGAGACATAAAGAGGAGGGGACCCATGTTGATGTAGAAGAGACATGAAGAAGAGGGGACACATGTTGATGTCGAAGAGATATGAAGAAGAGAGGACACATGTTGATGTAGAAGAGACATGAAGAAGAGGGGACACATGTTGATGTAGAAGAGACATGGAGAAGAGGGGACACATGTTGATGTAGAAGAGACATGGAGAAGAGGGGACACATGTTGATGTAGAAGAGACATGAAGAAGAGGGGACACATGTTAATGTAGAAGAGACATGAAGAAGAGGGGACACATGTTGATGTAGAAGAGACATGAAGAAGAGGGGACACATGTTGATGTAGAAGAGACATGAAGAAGAGGGGACACATGTTGATGTAGAAGAGACATGAAGAAGAGGGGACACATGTTGATGTAGAAGAGACATGAAGAAGAGGGGACACATGTTGATGTAGAAGAGACATGGAGAAGAGGGGACACATGTTGATGTAGAAGAGACATGGAGAAGAGGGGACACATGTTGATGTAGAAGAGACATGGAGAAGAGGGGACACATGTTGATGTAGAAGAGACATGAAGAAGAGGGGACACATGTTGATGTAGAAGAGACATGAAGAAGAGGGGACACATGTTGATGTAGAAGAGACATAAAGAAGAGGGGACACACGTTGATGTAGAAGAGACATGGAGAAGTGGATTTTGCACAATAGGTGACCTTTAATGATTCCTTTGTGCACTTCCTGTAGATGTCCCTGAACAGTACCTGCTTGTCCTGGAGGTCTGTAGAGAGCTCATAGCTGTCGGATAGAGCCTTGCAGCGTTTGCTCTCCTCCTCCTCTTGCTTGCGGAGCGCCAGGCTGGCCGGCTGGTTTCGGCTGTGCTGAGCCCAGGCAAGGCTCGCCGGGCTGGGGGGAGAGACGGGAGAGCTTCCCTGGGGGAGGAAGGGGGGGTTTGGGAGAGGGAGACAGGTTGTTAATATTAATTCCAGAATGATGTAGTTAAATAGGTATCAAGTAAAAAAAGGCAAAAACCCAAGTTAACGGGAAAGTTCAGCCCCAAAAGAAACATTTAAAATACATGTGTTCCACTTCACTGTCGTGCAGTTTATCAATCCTACATTGTAATGCTTTTTCACCAATATGCTTAAACTAGACGAGCGGTGGTGCTAAGAGCGCCGAAACATACACTTGAGATACACAACATCAATGTCTCTTTCCGTATATCAGCCGTTACCCAAGATAATCCACAGGTTCAGGTAGGAACTATTGTCTTTGCATCCATCATAGTGTAGAAGAAAGTCATGGACTCGAACATATTTCCTACAATCTGAAACCACAAGGTGTGTTTGGTAGATTATCAGAAGTTTTCTTTTAATGCTCTGAGCAGCAAAAGCAAAGCACTATCTAATACCAATATAGTCAAGAGGCAAAGCAGACGTTTGTAAGACAGATATCTCCAACACTCGGGAACTCACACCAAAACAATCTGATGGCACTACAGGTAAGAAGAAAAATATGTGTTTGATTTTGGGTTTAACTGTCCCATCAGGCTCCATAAAACCTCAGCCTACTACATGTTCTTAATTACTTTCAACATTTGTAACGAGCTGCTGACCTCCATAACAACCTCTAACACAAAGTTAGGCCCACTGCCCGGCTAACAGTTAGCATGCAGCCCTTTAAACAAGCCACTAGATGTTAAACTTGAACATGTTACTTCTTTGAATTCACCATATTTTAACAAAGTAATTATATGCTTGCCACTAAGGAATAACACCAGTAGTGAGTTTGCTTGGTTCGTAGGGTCTGTGGGTTGTGTATGTTACTGTTTAATAAATATCTTATCTAGAGCTTCATCACAAAAACATCTTCAAATTCATGGAAATAATGTTTCTTGGAGTGATGGGCCTTGATAATTAAACAAAACAATATCAGTGTGATACAAAAGATCAAATTCCCTGATGCAGAAATGGGATTTAAGTTCTACTCTGCCATTGTGATACTTCCTTTGAGAAATGTCAATCAATCAGATGGAGTGACTGTTTATCATGTGTGTGTTTTGAGGGTCAGTACCTGTGTGTGGCAGGCTCCCAGGGGCCCGCCGGTGGAGCCGTAGGGGTCACAGGGGCTGGTGAGAGGACTGTTACTGTATCGATGGAAGGGAGGCGGGTGGCCGAAGGATGAATCAGAAAAAGTGAGCGCCTCCGGACACTGAGAGTCGCCCTCCACACTGAGAGGGGGGAGAAAGAGGGGGAGAGAGGAGGGTTAATAGTCTGCTAATCAATCCACACATGTTTTAATCGTTACAGTATAGAGTATTTGTATTTTACTAGAGAAAACCAGACAAACCTCTGACAAACAACAGATTCTGAAATAACTAAAGTTGACCCCACCAGAATACAAAGAACCAGAAACACCAAAGTAACTTTATCGTAAATGACCAAAGTAAACAAGACCAAGCAAGACTCAGACTAACCAGATTCAATTTGAGTTGAATCAGGAAGGGCTCTCTGATAAAAGTATATTTAGATAAGGAACTTAAAGGTGGGTTTTCACACTTGTAATTGTGGTACGGATCGAACTGAAAATTCAGAAAGGCCAAACAAGGTAATTATGAACGATTTTGAGAACCTGATGAAACCGTAGCAACCAAAAATAAACAGAACCAGAAATAAAGTTTAGCCGACCATACAAGACAAGCTGGACCAATGGAAACAAGACTACTACAAACCAGAATAAACTAGACTTGGACCGGATCGAACCGGAACAAACCAGAATAAAACAAACCACACCAAATACAAATAGCTCCAAAGCAGACACATTTGGACCTTACAAGACAAGCTGGACCAAACCGGATTAAACTGGACTAAAGTACAGTAAACTGGAGAAATCCGGTCGAACTACTCGGCTGACCAGGTGATAGCATGTCGTCAAAAAGAGACACTTTATTATCAGAGACTCCGCCTTCAAACACAGATACAGGAAGCAACGATATATGATCAATCAATGAAGAGATAAAACAAGGAGACAAGAGAGGAGAAGAGAGGAGGACGGGCATCATGTGTGTGTGTGTGTGTGTGTGTGTGTGTGTGTGTGTGTGTGTGTGTGTGTGTGTGTGTGTGTGATTATCAAAGGTGCTCTTCAGTGTTAATCTAAGACACCCGTGGAGCTGGCACAGAAGCTAACGTGGGCACTGCCAAGCTCACCCACACACACACACACACACACACACACACACACACACACACACACACACACACACACACACACACACACACACACACACACACACACACACACACACACACACACACACACACACACACACACACACACACACACACACACACACACACACACACACACACACACACACACACACACACACACACACAGTCACATGACAGTGACTCATGGCTAACAGCAGTGTTAGTGTGTGTGTGCTTGTGTGTTAGTGTGTGTGTGTGTGTGTGTGTGTGTGTGTGAGTACAGTGTGTTTTGATTGTGAGAAACCCAGCATGAGCATGTGGGAGACACTGGATGTGTGTGTGTGTGTGTGTGTGTGTGTGTGTGTGTGTGTGTGTGTGTGTGTGTGTGTGTGTGTGTGTGTGCGTCAGAGATGAAGAAGAACTACTGACATAATTCTGGGATAATGTTGCGCTTACTTCCCCAAACTTGGGAAGCATTAGATTCTCACACACACACACACACACACACACACACACACACACACACACACACACACACACACACACACACACACACACACACACACACACACACACACACACACACACACACACTGTGAAGCAACAGATGGATTCAACAACTGCAGACTCACTACCTGGGGTCCCGCCCAGAAGTGAAACCGACCAATGGAACACTGCCAACTCACTGGCTAGCTCGCTCAGAAGTGAACTCGCGAATAACAAATAGCTAGGGAAGAGCAAGCGATAAAACTCCTCCCCACCTGTGTATAAATGTTGTGATCATTTTGAAGATCGGCGCTCTTGTTTTTGACTTGCCGTTCCTGCACACACACACACACACACACACACACACACACACACACACACACACACACACACACACACACACACACACACACACACACACACACACACACACACACACACACACACACACACACACACACACACACACACACACACACACACACACACACACACCCCCAATGAGGCTCTGCAGTAAAACTGAGAGCAAGGTACTCTAGATAATTGCTAACTGTCTCTCTCCTCCTCACACCATCCTTCTTCCTCCTCCGTCCCTCCATCATTTCCTCTCTCCTCCCTTTCTCCTTCTCTCTCATCTTATTGCTCATTGGTTTTATCAACTGCTCTTTCCTCCTCTCATCTCCTCTCCTCTCCTCCCATCTCCTCTCCTCTCTCCTCTCCTCTCTCCTCCTCTCCTCTCCTCCCCTCTCATCTCCTCTGCTCTGCTCTCCTCTCATCTCCTCTCCTCTGCTCTCCTCCTATCTCCTCTGCTCTGCTCTCCTCTCCTTCCCCTCTCCTCTCCTCTCCTCTCCTCTCCTCCCCTCTCCTCTCCCCTCTCATCTCCTCTCCTCTCCTCTCCTCTCATCTCCTCTCCTCTCATCTCCTCTCCTCTCATCTCCTCTCCTCTCTTCCCCTCTCCAGCTGCAGAGTTGAACCGAGGTGAGGAGTGTTTGGTTTGCATCCCGGCTGCTCACTGGCAGCTTCCTCTGGCCGCCTGCAGCGCTCTGAGGTCAGGCAGGAAAACTTCAGGTGACCCATCAGAAAGTCATCCTCCTCTGCCTCGACTTTTATTAAAGCATGCATCGCTCGAAAGTACTACCTGAATATCACCTGACATTCAGAATCAGTTTCTCACCGCGGGTCAGGTGGCAAGCTTTAGCTGCAATGTATAACAAAGGCAGTGCCATATTGTTTTATATTAGCCAGCGGCTGCAGCTTCACACACACCGTCCTCTCTCTGAAACATATCCTACGTCTCTGTACTCAGGACTCAGAGATCGAGTCACTGTTTTTCTGCGTGCCTTCTGCAACAAGGCTCACCTGTGGTGTCTAGACATTTGTGTCAAGTGAATTTATTTAGTTCAGTCCTTTTGCTTTGTCTTGTGACTTCCTGTTTTATTTTGTAGTAACCTTTCCCTCTCGTTTCAGAGCATTCCTGCCCTTGTGTGTTTTTCCCTCCAGTGTGATTGTCAGCCCCTCCCCTAATTGTTGCCACCTGTGTCCCCTTACCTAGTGTGTGTATATAGTCTGCGTCTCCATTTGTCCTGTGCCAGTTCGTCTCGTCAAGCCTGCCAGTCATTCCTTGATCGTGTTAAGTATATTTTTGATAGACTCTTTTGGTTTCATTTTTGATAGTCCATGTAGATGTTTTTGTTTAGAGTTTTGTGTTTTGACCTTAATTAAAAGACCTTGTTAATCCTGACCTGTTTCTGGTGTTGTGCGTTTGGGTCCTGAGCCTTGTGACATTATTAACATCACCTTTATGAAACACAACTTCCAGTCATTTAGATTTCATTCAAACTCACATTCTGGCTTTAAGGGTGCAAGTTATAACAAAGTTCTTTATTGAATATCGATATAAAACGGTCGACTTTTCGATAATACAACGTAGAGAGACTGTGTAACGTAATACAAATAATTGTATAAAATAACAAGAATTCTATCCGCCTCACTGAAAGCAGCATTTTCGGACATTATTATTATTAAAAATGTAAACAATTGAACAATTTATTAGAGCTGTAACTCCCTACCTCAGTTCTGCAAAACAGTCTCCGTACGATCACCGAAACACACACTCGATGTTCCGTCACATGTTTACATTTCTTTCAGAATGTCCTTCCTCTCTTAGTTGTAAATGAAATGTTCTCTTAAACTCACAATCTGTCCCTGTTTGCTGTTCTGCATCCATAGCCAGGGGCGGTAACTAACAACACACACACACACACACACACACACACACACACACACACACACACACACACACACACACACACACACACACACACACACACACACACACACACACACACACACACACACACACACACACACACACACACACACACACACACACACACACACACACACACACACACACACACACACACACACACACACACACGACTCCATGTTTGCATGAACATCCAATATCAATGTTTTCTGCAAGTGCGTTGAAGTGCATATGATTTTTATATTCTTATAGTATTTTCTTTTTTAATCTTTTTCTTAAAGGAGAGGTGTCATGGCCATTTCCACTGATCATAATTCCATTGTTGAGGTATACTAAAATATAAAAATATTGTGCAATTTTCCAAACTCACATTGGTTTCTCATACAGCATCTCTGTAAAGTATGTGTATTCAGCAGTATTCACTTTCTCCACTAAACGGCTCGCTGCAGCTGCCTGCACTGAGTGTGGGTGTGGATTGGTCAATTTGGACCAATCAGCGGGGGCTTAACGTAACGGCTCCACGGACGTAACCTGACGGCTCCACGGATTGGCCCATTTAGTTCCGGGTACGTGCTTACGAAAGCACGTACCCGGAAGAATCAAATGAAGATGACGTCATGATAACGTTTCACCAACGAGGCGTTTTGGCGAGGTATTTTCTGTTTTAGAGTTTTACTCGCTACAGGGTGTACTTTGAGGGTTTTGACTCTGCAGACCGTTTACATGCAGAAAGACCTTCATAACACACAAGGGGACGGGTAATAACCGGAAAAGCATGTCATGTGGCCTTTAATTTTATAATGTTTTTAAAAAAAAAATGTTTACCAGTTGTATACTTAAACTGAACTTTCCTCTATTTGTTTACACATGGCTCATTATACACCAAAGATAATTATCTCTCTGTGGCAATACTGTAAATCTGATTCTGATAAATAAATACATAAAAAAACAGAAGCATCGTTCTTGAAATGTGATGGTGTGTGTTGCTCTGAGAGACGTTGTGACCCCGACAGGCAGTGATTCCTCTCTGTATGTAAACAACCGCCATGACAGACAGGAAGTGAGGTCATGGCAGGAAGTGAGGTCACAGCGACTCCCCGAGATGATCACAGTCGGACACCGAACCATGAAGCAGGAGGAAGAGGAGGAGGAAGATGATTCACTGACCCCACTGTCTCACAGACTCTCTGCTTTCATACTGACGGACCAGCACATAACCCTCCTCCAGGGGGCCGTCACATATAATAGCAAATCCAAATGAAAACATCCAAAAAAACATCCCCCCCCCCTCTCTGTCTTTAGTTTTGGCAGACTTGAACACAGTCATCGAGCTTCAGTCCAAAACAACCCTTTTAAAGGAAGGGGTTTCCTTATTGTAATAAAGCAAGTGTATGAAATAATAAAAGGGATAAAAACAAGGAAACTAGACCTTTAGGGGCACGTCGACTAGAGAGGGGCTAGGGTAGATATGACAAGATAAGATATGAACCTGAGACAGAGCATAATATGTCGTGTTTAATTTGAAATTGCAATATGGACTAGTGTTATCTCCAATCACATGAAGCACAATATTAGTTAAAGGCCAAAAATGAAGTTTTGTGGAGCTGCAGGCCTACAGATTGTATTCTACAGATTTAAAGCTCCTCTTAAAAACAAAAAGTCACACCACGATCAAAGTATGAATCCCTCCAATATCGTTAATCATGTCGCCATTGCAATATCAGTCAAAGGTGTCACGATGCAGCCCGAATACGTTTACTCTGTCTGTCGGATGGGTAGAAAACGTTCTGAAGTGGGTAATACAAGGGCAGTAAAAATACCATTTGAAGTGGATTTGTGAGGGCAGATCGTCTGAGGGATTGGAACCAGCAGCCGCCCGTAGGCTCACAGCGCTCTGCATTATTAACACGGACTCTGGTGAATGTGTGTTAGTGAGGCACGGCTCACCCTCGTGTGAATGGTGTGTGTTTCTGTATTGATGTGTCTGTGTGTTTCCTGTGGCTGGTGGTCCAAGCAGGCACCAAGCCCTGAGGCATGGAGCTGCTACAACTACATGTGTGTCATCCCCATCTCGTCTTATTCTCCCTACAGATGGTCCGGTATTTCTTCCCCTTTATATTATCCTCTATCTCTCATTGTGTTGTTTGCATGTTTTCTTAGTATCTCATTAGTGTTATCTCAAACTACATGTTGAATACATTGATATTTAATTATCCCCGAAAACTCCAAAGTGTCTTCAATGGTTCATAAATTATTCTTACAGTTAGCACTCATGTAAACCATAGTGTGTTAATGATATACCTGTAAAGTTAGTCAACTGTTTGGGGGTTTTCCCTTTCTTCCAACACATTGTACATGATAGGCTAAGGGGCGGGACATCTTTAAGAGGGTGACCAATCACAACAGAGCCGGCCAGCTAACCAATCAGAGCAGACTGGGCTCTGGTTTCAGACAGGGGGTGACAAGAGGTGCTGCAGCACAGGCAGTATGAGAAGAATAAAGAGCTTTTTGAACATTAAAGCATGGAGAGACACTAAATACTAATATGAAAATGGAAATTAGCATAATATGTCCTATCTGAGAGAGGAAACGTCTGTGAGACCAACAGAGGAGGGTTCTCTCTCTCAGGACGGACAGAATGCAGCAGATTTTACAGAATAAACAAGATGATAAAATTACTTCATAGACAATCCATATGACAAACATGATTACGTGAACATATGTGAACTAGAGGGAAACATGAGGAAGTGCAAAAGCTT
>NC_136902.1:8088690-8098690 GCF_949606895.1 Notothenia rossii
TGGTATTACTCCGTTTTCCACCACTGGTGCATTTATACTTCAAAGTATTCAAATGTAACATGATACCTTTTACATCCCCTCACCTTTGAAGTTTCTGTATTTCTCATCCCGCCTACGCTTTCCCCGGTGCTTTTTAATCCTCACATCACGCGTTCTACAGAGGACAGTAAATCTCAGAGTTAAAGTACCCGCTGCTCTCTGTCAGCGTACAGGAGGAATCAAAGTGAAACAGCTCAGCGAACACAGCAGCAGAACCACTCAGAGCAACTGTGTTTTTAAAGAAAGTGGTTGTATAGACTATGAAAGGAAAGCCTTTCAGCATGCTGTTCCTTTTTCAGGCTTAGAGTTTAAGATTTATTCCTAAAAACACCTCGGTGAAATGAAAACAGGAGAGGAGGCCTGAGAGAGACTTATTGCACTCATCGTTTACGCCTCAAATAATTTAAATAACAAGAAACTATAGACCCTAACCTCACTCTAACCCTATAGTACAAATAACCCTAACCCAATATGATCAAAAACAATCATTTATTTAGATTATTGATGGATTTTAGCAGCAAAATATACATATTTTTGCACTTACATTAAATGAACAGAGCACTTGTTTCTCTTTCATAATATATAATAAGCTGCTGATTTAAAAATAGGGCTTCAGGTCATTATAAAAAGGTAGACATTGCAATATGTTGCAGTTCTTCTTTTTTTTTTTTTTAAATACACCTTATATTTATTTGGATGCATTTTTTTAAATGAATGGCATAAATGTGATGCACGTTGAGAACAAAAATACGAGGCTAAATGAACATGTGTTTGGATAGTAACCAATGTAATCATAACGATGGTGACTGTATAGACATGAATGGTGATGATAAGTAGACCCCTCCAGAAAAACGCGGGCTAAATTCCTTGATTATGCGATTAAACATGCGGGGTTTTATGTGATTTTATGCGGTGAAATTGCGGGAAGTTGCGAAATATGCGGAAAGTTGCGAAATATGCTAAATATGCGGGGAAAAAGAATAAATGTTTTTTTAAATATTGGGCTGTCTTATTTATTCTCTCTCACACACAACCTGCCACTAACGTTAAACCCCTTTACTATTCAATTAAACACATTCAATGTTTATTTATTGTAAAAGCAATTGGGCTATTTTAATCACACACACACACACACACACACACACACACACACACACACACACACACACACACACACACACACACACACACACACACACACACACACACACACACACACACACACACACACACACACACACACACACACACACACACACACACACACACACACACACACACACACACACACACACACACACACACACACACACACACACTTCTCCGCCTCATTCTGTTTTCATTTACTCGTTCGTTATCTGACCAGCTTCAATCTTGTAGGCTACTCACTTCGTTTCTTGTAGCCCTCGAAAGGGTTTTGGAGGTTGATGCCTCGGTGAATGTGAGTTGTTTGGCTTTGTTGTCCAACTTTGTGTGGAAAAATGCAGGGATTATGCAGCCTTTTGAAATCTGCGCCATTTTGCTGATTATGCGGTAAATTCTGCGATCGCAGAATCGCGTTTTTCTGGAGGGTCTAGATAAGGCTAAACAAGTCACACACACTACGAGTGGAGGACAAATTTAAAACGTCTGCGTGGCAGGGGGGTCGTGCTCATTTCATTGCGGAAGCCAAAATCGCCCAATGATGTTTTACAATGTTAAGAATTAACTTTAAATAACAGTGTTTGAGCCAACTAACCCTGTCTTTGCATTTAACATGCCACCTTTTGTGGACCCCTTAAATAATTGTTTTTGCAGCAAAAGTAAGCGCCGTTTGAATTAAATCATTTGTTATCGTTATCATGAACAGAATTGTGTTCGTTGCAGCTTTCGACCATTTATGTCAGTTAACAATTGTATTGAAAGTTGGAGTAATTACAAAAAAATGCTATTTATTTAAACTAATAATCTTAACTAGCATCCTTATTATAGGAATGATACATGAACTCCAGAGTCTCCCCTTTGAGAAACACTGATTTAAAGAGTCTTAATCACCTCTCTACTCGTTGTTGACCAAGCTGTCTCATATATGGTGGAAAAGAAGTAAAAAGCTCCAGAAGCAGAAATCAAACTGACCTTGAGCTGACATTGTTCTGCCAGCTGCGGTGTCCACAGTCAAGAAAAAACTCTTAATCTCAAGATTAACACCGAACATGAAGCTTAACCCGACAAACTCACACGGTCCGATTCTAATTCCCGTGTAATAATGAGCCGTTATCTTTTCCTCTGCAGTTTAACTATCAGCAAACAAAGCCTTAACATTTCATCGTCGCAGAGGAAGGGCTGAGCTGCTCAGGAAAACAAACACACCAACTAAACCATTACGGCCCGTCGGTTTAACGAAGATCTGCGGCTCTGTTTGCAGTGCAGATAAAACCTCGTGAGGAATTACTCGGCTTCTCATCGAGGCGTCAAGATCTTCAAATAAAGCCAGAAAATATGTCAACAAAGCATCTTTGCAGAGGTGATTAAGAGGAGGAACGTGACATGATGATGGATTTCTACATGGAAAGACTGGTGGAAAGGTCTTCTCCAGGGGACATGAAGGATTTAATGGAGATCACAAAGAGACTAAAACCAACAAATTGTATTCCAGACTCTCTTATCTCGAACACATTTTGGAGTAAATAAGGTCTTGGTACTGTGGCTTAAATCAATATCATGGTATGATTGTCTATAGTTTCTCAAATAACAACACTCACTGTTTCAAAATGGCAACTGTATTTACAATTACAGGTACAAAAAAAGCCTAGGATTTTGAGCGGGTTATTTTGATACATGTGTGTTGCGTTCAGCTGTGAAAACGTGTATTTATTATGTTTGTATTATTATAATTTAAAAGGTCAAGTTCTGCATTTCCGAAAAGGTCACATCAATTAAATGTGGAGACGTATTAACTGAGGTTGAATAAGTTTTCTGCTTGATTTACAAAACAGAAAAGCCTAATGTGAACATATCCTTTCATAATATAATGAAATTAATATGATATCCTTGCGCTTCTATTGGCTAGCGCTCCAACACATTGTTCAGGATAGGCTAAAGGGGCGGGACATATCTAAGCAGTTGACCAATCACAACAGAGCCGGCCAGCTAACCAATCAGAGCAGACTAGGCTCTGGTTTCAGACAGAGGGTGAAAAGAGGTGCTGCAACACAGGCAGTATAAACAAGGGTTGGATGTTGACGAAGTAAACTGTGGATTGAAAATACTCCACTACAAGTCAAATAAATTCAATATACAGAAGTCACACAAGAATATCCAAAGATCTAGAAACCTTAAACAAGTTGTTCAGACACCAAATGAATGCAGCACAAATGCCCTTTTTGCAAAGCTAACAATAGGTGAAACATAATTGGTGAATCTGCCCTGTAGTTCAAATCCAATCCAATACTGAAAGGCTTCTTCCTCCGTCCATACCACAACTTTCCAGCAAGTTCAATAAAAATCAGATCAGTAACTTTTCTGCCGTCATGCTGACAAACACTCAAACCAATCCAAAACACATAAACTCATTAGAAGAAGCCGTATTATCAAGAATGTCAAGGCCAATCCAATAGTTGTTGAGATGCCTCTGTCTGGGCCTTTTGATACTGACCTCTTTAGTGCAAGACCCCTAGCAGGGCTTCAAATGATCAAGTAGGATGGAAACACAACATTACAATCAGGATAACAAACTAAATAATTCCCGGGTAGGCTGAACGATTAGGGACAAATAATTAGTTGTGACGTTTTTGACTGGTATAGCATTTCTAACTAGCCATTTTTGAAACATTATTTACATTATCATTGAAAAGTATATTAAAAACGTCATGATGTGATGAAGTCTGTACAAAACTGGGACATCTGCAGCACCACAATACTTCATTCAGGATGATAATGTTACATATTTAGCTTATATTTTGTCAAATGGATTACTCTGAAGACCTGTACAATCAGTTTTAGTCATCATTAAACCCTTTAACCTTGTTTATAACCACATGTAAGTGTCCTTGATTCCCTACTCAGTCTCCCTACTCTTTGCTGCTTCCATCATTTAATTGCCCCTCAGGGATGCAGAAAGTTCCTCTTGTCTTCTCACATGACACTGATCTCATTTATGTCCATTAATTCATTAGGAAGTAGTAAAAGAAAAAAAAATCAATATCATAACAGTATTATATCCGGCATCATTAATCCTAATGGCAGCCATAAGGCAGCCCTGAGGAGGATTTGTGCAGCGAAGCAGCTTGAAGTCTATTTCAGGATTGTGTGTGGCGGCTGAAATCATTTGGCTCGCCACGGTCCACATTACTCCGTTCAGAGGGACGAATCACGACTGTGAAGGTGAGGGAGGAGGAAGAGTCCAAACGACTCCACTGAGAATATAATATCTGCAGAACCACTGAACTTCTCTTTGCCTTGTTTTTTATGCTGCAACGCAAACATTTCCCAACTTGGGATCAATAAAGTACCTACCTACCTACCTATCCATCCATCCATCTATCCATCTATCCATCCATCCATCTATCTATCTATCCATCCATCTATCTATCTATCCATCCATCTACCTATCTATCCATCCATCCATCCATCCATCTTTCTATCCATCCATCCATCTATCCATCCATCCATCCATCCATCCATCTTTCTATCCATCCATCCATCCATCCATCTATCTATCCATCCATCCATCCATCTTTCTATCCATCCATCCATCTATCTATCCATCCATCCATCCATCCATCCATCCATCTTTCTATCCATCCATCCATCTATCCATCCATCCATCTATCTATCCATCTTTCTATCCATCCATCCATCCATCCACCTACCTACCTATCCATCCATCCATCCATCCATCCATCCATCTTTCTATCCATCCATCCATCTATCCATCCATCCATCCATCTTTCTATCCATCCATCCATCCATCCACCTATCTATCCATCCATCCATCCATCTTTCTATCCATCCATCCATCTATCCATCCATCCATCCATCCATCCATCTTTCTATCCATCCATCCATCTTTCTATCCATCCATCCATCTATCCATCCATCCATCCATCCATCCATCCATCTTTCTATCCATCCATCTATCTATCCATCCATCTATCTATCCATCCATCCATCCATCTATCTATCCATCTATCCATCCATCTATCTATCTATCCATCCATCTATCTATCTATCTATCCATCCATCTATCTATCTATCTATCCATCCATCTATCAATCTATCCATCCATCCATCCATCCATCTATCTATTCATCCATCTATCTATCTATCCATCTATCTATCGATCTATCCATCCATCTATCTATCTATCCATCTATCTATCTATCCATTCATCCATCCATCCATCTATCTATCCATCCATCCATCCATCTATCTACCTACCTATCCATCCATCCATCCATCTATCTTACTGACAGAAATTCTGATAGGGTTGTTGATCAGAGTTTGAAAGCTATAAGTGAGTTTTGAGATTTTTTGAAGGATTCGAGAGTGTTGGCCTTTCGGGTGTGACTGGGAAGGGAGTTCCAGAGGACGTGACATCACTATGTAACACTCACGCTTCTATTGGCTAGCGCTCCAACACATTGTACGTGATATGCTAAGGAGGCGGGACATCTCTAAGAGGTTGACCAATCACAACAGAGCCGGCTAGCTAACCAATCAGAGCAGACTGGGCTCTGGTTTCAGACAGAGGGTGAAAAGAGGTGCTGCAGAACAGGCAGTATGAGAACAATAAATATATCATATTTGACAACTAATAAAGTGATCTTTTCTGCTCTGAAGACTTCAGCGCAATGATGGAGAATATGACTGATCATTAATCATTGTAAAAATGCAGAAAATCCACTTGTTTGACTTCTTAATAGCATTTCAATAAATAATAGTGCCAAAATGTTTAAACAGCAAACTCATTGATGTCAGTTTGCTCCAAGTGTACACAGCAAACAGGGCGCATTACTGTCTGGATATAAAGTGAAACCAGAAGCTGTAAAACTGTACTGTAAGTGTGTTAATGTTACCTTATTTTCCTTTAAAACAACACACACAAAATAGACTTAAATTGATGGCCATTAAGGGGTGGCTTGGCTCGAAAAAGGATTGAGACCGAGTGATTTAGGGGTCATTAAAATACGCAACACAAGTCCAGTCTTTTAGCTGTGGTTGCATCTTCCTTTAAAACGCACCTCAGCTGATCATTCATCTTTAATTCGGTTAATTATTCACCACTATCGACCTATTGTAATGTGCCAAGCCTTCAAACAAGAACAGATAGCATTTGCAAAGCCCCATTAGGCGATTTCATGTTTTATTAAACATCAGACACGATGATGATTGGTGGCATCATGTGAGTGCAGAACGTGAAAGCAGTCTGAGAGCCGGGGGAGCCGAGGTCAACAACAAAGATTCTGTGTCTTTTCTTATTTGACTATCATCGTGAGCAACACACAGCGAGGAGGGCAAAGGTCACTGGCCTGATAAAACATAGACTAAAGTGATGCATTAAGACGTATTTTCATTGGATGACAGAGAAGTTAGCAAGGGTCCGATCAACCAAATGGGAGTCTTCCATTGGCTTTTGGACCTTGCAGGAAATAAGCTTTGTGGCAAACACGTTATTTATACTTTCACTAGTTTCGAAGGATACTTTTGATATATTCAACCACTTTCAACATGTTTGAGAGGCAAATGCAATCACCAGAAGTAAAAAGCTAACGTTGGTCAATAAAGAAACAACATCAGGGTCACATGACTTCACGTAGCCACCGCTAAGCTAAATGCGGCTAATGTTCGTCTTGATGATGTTTAGTGGTCTCTCTCCCCATTTTCAAATCACGCCTCAAAACATATCTCTCCACACTCGCATATCCACCCTGATCATTATCCATCACACATCCTCTGTTTTTATTTATTTGGTTATTTGATTGATTTATATACTGCATTGTCTGTCTCTTATGCTGGTGTTATGTATTGTGTATCTTGTTTTTTATGTGTTTGTACGGCGACCTTGAGAGCCTTGAAAGGCGCCTATATAAAATAAATGAATTATTATTATTATTATTATTATTATTATTATTTAGACACTTGTTAGCTAAATGTAGCACACAAAGAGGCTTCAGAAAATCACCAGTGCAGTATTTACTGATGTATTTTGATATCGTAGAAGAGAACATGACCATCTCAAGCTTGTGTGAACCACAGACCTTATTCTAGGCTCGACTTTGAGACGAGGAAACCGTAAGTGGTCAAATGCTAACTCATTTATAGGTGGAGAATCTGGTATACTTTTTCCATCACTAAAGAACATTTTGAATATAATATACACATCAGGTTGAAAATTAAAAGGGAAAACCAATAAAAAGTGCCTTATTAATTCTTCAAGGAACCTATTGTGTCTAACTTTTCCCAATAAACATTGTTACACAACCGAACAATAACACGGTTCACCTTCTTGTTTACGTCTCGCAGCAGCTGGCCCTTTTGGATGAAGCCCAACTAAAAAAAAGAACTTCTGCCACATCACACCCAGCCAGCGGTCAAAGAGAGAACAGGTGTATAAATAGATGAAGACAGACTAGAGGTTCACAGAGTAGCCGATAGCGTAGAAAACGGGTTTAAAGTCATTTTCCTTTATGATGCCAAGCTTTACTCAAGAAATGTGGAAATATCAATGTTTTACTTTTCTTTTTTGCCAGAGCATTGGATTTATCGATAGCTATGCTAGAGTACATCAACAAATATGACAACAAGTGTTAAAATACATTACCCATGTTATATTTTGAATGTTTTACTTAATTGTTAATGTGATAGGATGTGTTTTAATGTTTGTTGATTGTATGTGTGTACCTGTCCAAGGACTTCTTTTGGAAACTAGCTTTAAGATATAATCTGGCATCTAGCATCTCTTCTCTTTGAGATTAATGTATGTGTATGCATGGTTCTTGATCAATAAGATATCTATTCATAATAATCAGTCTCCTTTTGTGATAAGACATTTGGAAATTAAAAAAATGTTTTGCCATAAATAGTATATCAACAAATATGAAAAAAAGTTTTTCCAAAATACATTACCCATGTTATATTTTGAATGTTTTTCATATTATGAAGCAAAAGTGAGAAAATATGGCTATTGGTTTTAATGTTTAATGTGATACGATGTGTTTTAATGTTTGTTGATTGTATGTGTGTACCTGCCCAAGGACTTCTTTTGGAGATTAGCTTTAAAATATAACCTGGCGTCTAACATCTCTTTGAGATTAATGTATGTGTATGCATGGTCCTTGTTCAATAAGATATCTACTCATAATAATCGCTCTCCTTTTGTGATGCAAAGCTTTATTGAAGAAATGTGGAAATAAAAAAAATGTTTTGCCAGAACATTAGATTTATCGACAGCTATGTGGAGTATATCAACAAATACGACAGAAAGTGTTTCCAAAATACATTACCCATGTTAAATGTATCACAAATATAAAGCAAAGATGAAGATAAGATGGCTGCATAGATACTGCTTCTCATTGGAAACAGCAAGTTTAATCCAAAGCTTCCTGAAACCCTCATCAAACTAGAAAACCCTCCAGTTCTGTTTTGAAGCTTCTGCTTTCGTTATGCTTCCTCACATAAATTCAGCTCTAACTAGTTTCGGATACACCGCTCCACTGTGAGGTAAAGTGAAGCTACTTAAAATGCAAACACACTCCAGGATGACAGGCTGTCGTGTCTTTGTACTCTTTAGCTGCGACTCATTTTTTCCTGCATATCTCCCTGAGTTGTTGATGTAGTATTGGCTGCTTCTCCCGACTGATCCCAGCGCTGCTATAAATAAAAACTCTCTGTGTCGCAGGCTGCACGCTCGCCAACACACTACCTGCAGCACGGAGCGTTCAGAGTCACTGCGGGTCGGCGGCTGCACACTGCTGCAGGAAACAGCGGGGAGCAAACACGTTTCTGTTTGTGCTGACGGAGGGCGTTGGCCAGAGAGAGGAAAGGTCGAGTGGGGAGGAAGAGGAGGAAGAGGAGGAAGATTCAAAAAGCACTAATGAGGAAAAACAAGGAGGAGAGGGAGCAGGAAGGGAGGTGGAGAGAGAAATAGACGATCCTCATGCCTAGAGGTGGGAGAAGAACTCAGATCAAGTAAAAGTAGAAGTACCAGACTGTAGGAATACTCTGTTACGATGCGTCCACACGGTTCCGTCGTGTTGAAGCTTGCCGGTGGGCGTGTATGGCTCGCGACCAACAACCAATCACATTAATCTCCCACCCCGGACACACAAGCACGCGGTTTGATTGGCTGGTGCTTCCGTAGACGCTTGAAAAGTTGAACTTTTCTCAACTTTCGAAGCGAGCAACGGAGGCAAAGCGACGCGACGGAACCACAATGCAGTTCGGCAAAGCGTGAAGTCACCCCATCCAAAAGGTGTTTCTCAATGTTGAGGAAGGATGCTCCAGAGCCACTATTTCAAGCATACTACGTCATCGAGTCCTGCCGAAGGACTGTTCCAATGTCCAGCATACTTGGAATTCTACCGAGGCCGGCGAGAAATTTCGAGGCTGCACATGTGTAGACTCCGCGGTCTTAAAATCCCCACAATGCTTTGCGCACGGACCAATTTCCAAATCTTTGGCGGAAATCGCGCTCCATTTAAGGCGGGGCCTCGCATATGCCGCACACCTGCACACCTGTTAGCCTGTTCCACAATTCTTTGTTTTCCGAGGCTAGGAAAGATTCTTGCCTTGCTTCTGAAGCAAGTGACTCGGAAGACATGTCCTACAAAGCAATCGTCCTCGACATTGAGAAACACCCAAAGTGAATGGGAAGCGTCTCCGTTGAAGCACGCAACAGAACCATGTGGACGTACCGTTACAAGTAAAAGTCCTGCACTCAAAAGGTTACTCAAGTAAAAGTAAGAAAGTATTAGCATCAAAA
>NC_136902.1:8103690-8170237 GCF_949606895.1 Notothenia rossii
GGCAGTTAAGAAAACATCTCAGGATATCAATTATTCAACCTGAAACCAGATTTCAGAGCAATGCAATGCAAACATTTCACCAGCTTTACTTTCAAAACTTCTACAGAGAGTTACCAGCTCAATTAAACTACACACACACACACACACACTCAGCATCACATGCATTACAACGTATGTGTTAGACGATGATCTCATGTGAACCTCAGTTCTATTTCTGAGCTAAAAGGTGGGAAACTGAAGCTGTGACGAGCCACAAATAATTGTTCCACATGAATCCCTGCGGTAATGGTCTTTGCTCCCGCTCCTGTAACTGAAAGTCACCGCCAAGTTAAATACCGCGTTCATCACCACTGACTGTAAAAGGTAAATGTTCAATGCTCAATTACAATATCCAAAATCATTTCTGGTTTAAACTAAATTACAGAACTAAAAAATGTCATTACAACTATTAGATTTCTTATTAACACGTTGGGTCATTGCTTCCTGATAATTTCCTAGAAATTACTATGAAGAGATATCACATGTCAATCGTAACCCTTCCACCAATTGAACCCGTTCAACCCGTCTTTTTTGCTCAGTTTTCCCTTCCTTTAACTACAAGTTCTGCAACATCTCAGGGTGTCATCTCAAGGTATTTCATTCTGTACATTAGAGAGTTTGATTATTGTCTGCCGTTTCTAATTGTAGGATAATGGGACAAGGTCCAGGAGCCAGACACTCAACAGAGCACACTCAAAGTTATTTGGGTACAATTTAAAGTTAAAACACTCGCAAGAAAAATCAGGAAATACAATGTACAATTTGAGGAATGTTGTTTGATTCCAACTCATGCTGTAAGAGCAAACTGTCGTGTTGTGAAGATGGCGCTTATTTACTTTGATTTGTCAAGATTTCTTTTTGTTTTAACTGTGGAGACATCTAAACAAAACACTAAGCTTCTTAATTAATTCAAGGTCACACATAGTGAGTGATGCAAATACAATTACCCATTTATGGTCGAACAAGTCCCCTCGGCCTCTGTCAAATATTCAGGGTGTGTTTTGGACTTGTAGTCTGTATGACAAGAGACAGAGATGCTGCATTAAGCACTCATCATGTGGCTGCTATGAGAGATCAATCATCTCTTCGATTGTTGGCGTTAACACTGAAACTAACATTTCCTGCAGGATTTCCACCAGTTTCAACCCAAACCTCACAGAGCTGCAGCTTCAGAGACATTGGTTTTATTTGGTGTCACAGCGCAGCGTTTCCTGGGAACAGAACGCAGGAATATTTAGACTCTGATTCAGGCGTGTTGTTCTGCAGCGACGTTCACCGCCTGGGTTCATTTCTACCTGCATTCGGAGGGCTGGCGGGTGTTAATTTCCAGCTCTAGAAGTCTGCTCGGCCAATTATTTTCTCGACGCATTTAAATACACAAACACACCAACCAACCTACTCACACACACACACACACACACATCTGAGCACCTTCTGGTTGTTCTGTTCTTCTGGGGGAGTTTGAAGCCCACAAAATACTGCGGAACACAAAGCCCTGATTATACTCTCTCTCTTTCTCACACACACACACACACACCATACACACACACACACACACACACACACACACACAACACATTAAAAGCCACAGTTGGAGCATTGCCGGCTGTTCCTATCAGTGTGTTTCTCGCCATGCTGCAGTAAAGCTGGTCGCTGTGTATATAGGAATCTAAGATGAGCAGTCATAATAAGCACTGAGGATCCACCCACAGCCCTACACACACACACACACACACACACACACACACACACACACACACACACACACACACACACACACACACACACACACACACACACACACACACACACACACACACACACACACACACACACACACACACACACACACACACACACACACACACACACACACACACACACACAAAGCGCAGGGCAGTTTTGCTGCATCATGCCTCAGTCTGAGGAGACGCAGAGTGAAGGACTGAACACTGAATCTGCCAAAGACACTTTCTGTCCAACACAAGCAGACAGTAATGAGCTTCTACTGTCTCCATTACATCTGTAGTGACGGCTGCTTTTGGCATCAGGAAATATCTCAATCCTAATGAGGTTTTAGCTCTGCAGTGTCACAACGCTGTCTGTCCACTTTGGCCCAAGGGGGAGCTGGTGCAAGAAGCCACATGTGGGACAAAGAGTATGTTAGTGTGGGACAATGCAGGACTGCGATGCTATGCCGGAGTATAGATTTCAATATAACGTCCATCTAACCCTCAAAGAGGCCCTACTACGCTGTTTGGGGTGTTCCTTTTCCTGCAGTGTGTACTATAGGTTTTTTGTGCATGTAAATGGTCTGCAAAGGCTAAAATCACTGTTCCCCCCCCCCCCCCCCCCCCCCACAATGCCTGAAACGCCTCCATTGGACTCTTTTTTTACTTCTGGATCATAGTGACACTCGGTCTCCCATTGGCTAGTGCTTCAACATCTTTTACGTACATAGCGGTTGACCTATCACAAAAAGAGCCGGCCAGCTAACCAATCAGAGATGAAGCACCTGTTTTCACCCTCTGTCAGAAACCAGAGTCCAGTCTGTTGTGATTGGTTAGCTGGACGGCTCTGTTGTGATTGGTAAAAATTGGGATTATAGCCTTTGCAGACTATTTATATGCACAAAAACCTATATAGCACACTACAGGCTAAGGGGAAACCCCAACAATAGAGCCCCTTTAAAGAAATATATATTCCCAGAGCAAAAGATACTGAGGAGATATAACTCCACCACTTGTCTTTAGACAAAAAGTGTCCACACTGTTAATATTGTGCTGGATAAGGGATCTGACTGTCACTGTGAGAGAGATTTTGAAAGTTGGATTAACTGAAGAACACTGTCCAAACCTCAGTGTCTCAGGACAGACTCGATAAAAAGGGTTTTGCATCCAAGATGAATTACACACTTCTGACTGATCAGTTTGCTGCCAAAAAAAAGCCAGAAAAGTCACCTTAATGAAATTCATTCCATTTTCCCTTTCGTGAGTCCATCTCTTTTATTTACACATGACAGCATCTCTCAAGAGTGCTGCCATTCAAAATGTGCCAACATGACTGCCAGATCTCTGAGAGTTTTACTCTTTTTTTTGGACTTTAAAGTGGACCTATCATGCTATATTTGAATAATATAGTGTAGGACCATACCTATATAAGGCATATTTATACTTTTTATTTTCCAAAATACCAAACAGATCATGCATTTTAGCCATTCCTCATTTCGCTCAATTGAACACTGTCTTTGCATGGGCTGATTCTGTGAGAACAGCACCATCTACAGGCCTGGCATATGTACTACAGCGTCTCCAGCGCTTTCGAACGGCAATGTCGGTGGCTGTCTCTTCCTGATTGGTGGAGTTGGCCCAATAGCCGTAGCGCCACTTCTGTGATGTCATAGAAGTGTTCAAATCCGGATCAGTCTGTATCAGATCCGTTGCAGCCCCTTTTTAAGAGATTTGGGTATGGAGGGAAATAGAGAGGGTTGTGTTTTCTGACACTTGGTGAGTTCCCTGGAACACCGGGGACACATGTTCATGTATCAAAGACGTACAAAAGTGCATTTTGCATGATAGGTCACCTTTAAATAAAAGTGAGAAAATGAGACTACTCTAAATATTGCTGCAGTTTAAAAGTTGTGCATAATGTTGCACGGGATGAATATAAAACTGTTTAAGCTGAGCGGAAGCACCGTACAGCCTTGACTTGATTTTTGTAATGGTGAACTTATATATGTAACACAAACGAAAATCATTAAAAGGGGCCCTATGACGCACATTTCTAGGTACATATTTGTATGTGTTGCCTTTACTGTGACATGTCTCCATGCTTTAATGTTAAAAAAACTCTCTATTTTTATCATACCACCTTTTCACCCTCTGTCTGAAACCAGAGGCCAGTCTGCTCCGATTGGTTAAACCTCTTTGACTTTAAGTCTTTCTTTCCTCCTCAGCAAAAGTTTTCAAGGTTCAGTCTATTTGATGTAAGGAGCAGCAATACGAGTTCAGGGGGAGAAAATAGGAACGGCAGGGAGATAAATCATAACTTTTATCCTCAGTCAGCAGAGCTTGAGGTTAAAGTGACGGAGAGAGATGGGGAGAGCTTTTTTGAACAATAGCCAGACAATTTTAGCTGAAAAGTCTTGTGAGTCTTGGAGGATCCTGACAGGCTTTTTAGGGATTATCTGGGCATGTGGACACATTATATTCTGCTTCAAATTGGTCCTCAGCAATAGAATGACAAGAAATGACAGTCCTCGAGCACAAAAGCCAGAATAAAGATTCAGAGTCACTTTTGACCACCATCTTTTTAGCAAGAATCCATTTGATGAGAGCAGGTGCCACTTCATTCAAATGCAGGTTATTTCAAAGCTTTAATAAAGATGTTTGCAGAGATGAATCACAGCCTTAAAGCTGGTGTTGTCACACAGTATTTTTGATCTGATTCCTGTTACTTCTCTCCTGGATGTGACGTCACTGTGATGTGAGTCAGTATGAAACAGCGACACCTCCTTTCAAGTGTTCCTGACTTTTCTCCTACCTTGAGGTGTGAAATGAAAACCCATTAAATCTGACTTTTGTATTCCTCTGAACCTCGTTTACTTCAAAGAACCGGCGAGATCAAGATGAAAACAGAAGTTGTGTCATGAGCGGAAAAGTAAATCACCTTTGAAGTGAAAAACTAATTCAGTGAGAAACTACAAACCGTGGAGATGTATAAAATAAATTCTGTTGGGTTTCACGATGAACGGCAATACAGAGATCTGAGCTTCATCAACAGAAGGGGTGAATGCTAGAAACAGGAAGTAGTTTGTTATAAGTATTCAAAGCCATCACGTCAAAGATACCAAGACAATAAATCTGTTGCTGTCTGTGCAGCATTGACAGAGGCGGCAGGTAATACAAATAAGCTCCATGTAGTAATATCACATCAACCCTTCCAGCAGAATCAGCAGAGATGTCCCTAAACTATATTATTGGGGAAAGCCAAAACACAGAGCGTGTCCATATGGTGTTGGGGTATATAAAAGCAGTACTTGAAAGTTGTTTTCAATATTAAAACTGTACCATTAACTCTTATGTAAGGTTCTTGCTTTGTGTTAAGCTAACGTTAGCACTCATTCAGTGGTTGCCAGTGTAACAACTTCAAAGAAAAAGCTATTGCAGACTTCAAACAAAATCCAGGCAACTTCAACAAAAAGGCAGTGTGCTCAATCTGCTAACTTGCCTTTTTGTGTTTCAGGTTCCAAAACACAACTTAAAATGTAATTTGTTTACTGCTGATATCAGAATAATAATAAGGCCTTTCCTCTGGGACTAAACCATCAAGACAAGTTACAACTTATACACACTAACTATAATAAATCTAGGAGCAATTGTGTGTCACAGGGATGACGTATCTTTGAAGGCCAACACCGAAGTTAGCATTGCGAGGTCTCCCTCGACTACAAAGCAATAGGATTTTGTATATTGCAGAAAACAAGCTGTGTGGCAAACAAACGTTTATGAAACTTACAAGATGTGTTCAGCAAGATAATCATCACCAACACGTTGTGATTCACCAGAAGTAAAAAGCTAACATTGGGCTATGAAGGGGAAACATCACGGTCACAGGACCAACTTCAACACCGCTAAGCTAAAGGTGGCTAGTGTTCGGCATGATGACGTTTAGTTGTCTCAGAAAACCACCATTTTTAAGACGTGTTAAAGTGGTGGTATTCACTGATCATAGAACAAAATGTGAACATCTCTTCATCTTGTGTTAACCACAGACCTCATTTCAGGCAGCTCACCAAAATAAAAACACATTCAAAAACCCATCGACATCGAGAAGAGGAAACCAGATGCGGATAAATGCTAACTTTCCCTGTACTGCCATGATTTCTGCCCAAGTGCACCAACCTTTTCTTTTGCAATAACCCCTTTACCTTTTGCTTAAACCATCCATCCCTTGCTCCTCTACTACTAGTTCCTCCTCAGAGAGCAGCTAAATCCTCAGTATGTTGTAATGATGCTCTGCAGTGTGCTAACAGCCCGTTACAGCCTGAATTTGTCCCAGAAAGCCGAGTCCGGTCGGAGTCAGCGAGGAGGTTTCCAGGCAACAGCCTCGCTCCTCCGGGATTAAAGCAACAATGCTGCTGCTGACTCAGCCCCTCCAGCAGCCGGCATGACTCAGCGCATGTCTTTTCTTCCTCTACACTCCCACAGACAGCAGCTAATGAAGCGCCACGCTGCCGGGCCGGGGGTCAGATCCCACCTGTACCTCCAGGCTGAAGAGGCTTCTGAAGGAGCAATAACGCAGCATCATGGAGACGTATTGCTCCGTAATGTCCTCTAAACAGAGGATATAGATGCCTCTGCTGTGGATCAGTTAGCTGAGCACACATTTTGCACAACAGCTACTTAGCTTTATGTTTCTGCTACTGTCATACATTGATGTTGCTGTAGGATATCAGCCTTTTTTTTAGAACATTATAACTTACCCAGAACCTTTTATATTGTGTATTTGTTTTTGGCACATGTCTATTCTACAGTATATATATTTGCTGTTTATTGTTTTTATTTTAATAGTATTATGTTTATACTTCTTTCCACCTTTTAAAATGTACATTTTTAAATACCTGAACACATTGCTGCTGTAACAAAAATAATTTCCCAATTTGGGATGAATAAAGTATCTATTCATCTACCTATCCATCTATTTACCTACCTACCTATCTCTATCTATCTATCCATCTATCTATCTACCTATCTATCTATCCATCTATCTATCTATCTATCTATCTATCTACCTATCTCTCTCTCTATCTATCTATCCATCTATCTATCTATCCATCTATCTATCTACCTATCTATCTATCCATCTATCTATCTATCTATCTATCTATCCATCTATCTATCTATCTATCTATCTATCTACCTATCTCTCTCTCTATCTATCTATCCATCTATCTATTTACCCATCTATCTATCTATCCATCTACCTACCTACCTACCTACCTACCTACCTACCTACCTACCTACCTATCTACCTATCTATCTACCCATCTATCTATCTATCTATCTATCTATCCATCCACCTATCTATCTATCCATCTATCTATCTATCTATCTATCTACCTACCTCTCTCTCTCTATCTATCTACCTACCTGCCTATCTCTCTCTATCTACCTACCTACCTATCTCTCTCTATCTATCTACCTACCTACCTCTCTATCTATCTACCTACCTACCTATCTCTCTCTATCTATCTACCTATCTCTCTCTATCTATCTACCTATCTCTCTCTACCTACCTACCTACCTATCTATCTACCCATCTATCTATCTATCTATCTATCCATCTATCCATCCATCTATAACTCAATAGAAACACAGACACACCTGTGATTGAAGTTCAAGATCAGATTGTTGTATTATAACAGGATAAAAGACTGAATACTTTTGTCAATTGACCCGTTAGTATGCGTCTGAAGACTGAGATAACTGTAAAGCTTTTTATACTATCCGTCACGCAAAGTATACATTCATTTGCAAATGTGACAATAGAAATGTGTTGACCTTTTGTTGCGACGTTATCTTTGTAAGTGACCCTTAAGATTTCCATAAGATGTGGCTTTATTCAGCAGGAAACACACTGATAGCAGAAAACCAGACAGCACAAATGTGATCCTATCCAAACCAATCATAAACAGTAAAGCTTACTTCTACACGTGCAAAGACTCTAGGTACTGCATTGTTTTTGGGGGGAATACAATTTTAGAACCAAAGCAGTGACTGCACATCTGTTCTGACAGAAACAGCTGGCATTCATGTTTTAACATCTGAGAGACACAGAAGATTCAGGATGAACAACCGAAAACCCAGCATGTGTCCTCTGACTTCATCCGGATCATCCTTTTGTAAGAATGAAACCCTAAGCGACGTCATAAAGGATTGTGGAAGCTAAACCTGCATAGAAAAGGTACAAATAAAGCTCCTGCAAAAGAGTGGAGTGCACTCCTTACCGCACTGCCAAGCAAATAGAAATGTGTGCTGGTGTATGCATCTAAATGAGGTTGTATGCAGACATTTGGTGCGTAAACTCTCCCCCTTTCTTAGCCTCATTTCAGAAACAGTTGAACTCACAAAGGTCTGCACTAATAGCCACACACAGTTAAAGTAAAAATAAGTAGCTTCTTAAGAAAGTCAGAGGTAACTGAAGCCCATTCACACTGACCGACTGCATATTCAATCCAAAATGATGGCTTTCAGGAATGCCTCTGTACCTTGGCAGTCAGCACCTTTCTTTTTCTCAGATTCCAAAAAAAGGTTAAATACACTCGGCTGGGTCTGTAGCATCATTATTGCAGTATTTTGTAGTAATCGGACCTTGATATGTGGGAATATAGACGTTGGAAGTGGAGCATGAAGCGATCAATGGCCTCAACACAATCTGTGAATTCCCTGTGGAGAGTTGTTAGGATGAGGTTACACTCAAACCGGCTTTAACAGACGTTTATGGCCGTTGGTTTCCAGCAGAAACAACACTACATCCTGGTATCATCACCTCTGAGTGGATGCTTTAACAATTGCATTACCTTTCCACATCCAGTGGACACAGAGCAACAAGAGCATTTATTAGAAGTCTTTGTGTTTGTGTCCAGCTGATCAATGTTAGTCCAATATTTACTCTCTTTTGTTTCGGTCACCACCGGCTCCTGAGGGAAATATCTGTCTCTCGAGCTGCTAAATACGCCTCTACGTTCACCAGAGGGTTTCTAACTGAGCCTGTTTGCTGCTGAGCAGGAAGTGGACAGAAGCCTTTCTCTGGAAGCTAATAGCTAAAGGTTGTTGGTGTGGTGTAAATAAATGGTTATAACCAGTTGACATGTTGTCTTTAATAACAGGTTTCTTTTTGCTTATCGATTCCATTTAAGTTCAGTTTCCTACATTTGTAATTAAGTAAAAGCTTAATACATTTAGGATGAGTCATTCTGGGTTTATGTTGAAGCACTTCCATTAATAAGTTATAGCTCATATCACATAGTGCCAATGATGTTAGGCATCGTGACAATCATTGCTTGTTTAAAGTCAGAACCTGCCGCGCAAACATGTTGTACCTTTTTCCTTTCTAATAAAAACACAGAGGAGTTTTGATTAGAGATTTGAGACTTAGTAGATCTGGGTCTTTTATTGATCTTGGGGAGGCTGTGGCTCAGTGGGTTAGTGTGCTGATCTTCGAATCAGAGGATAGCAAGTTCGAGTCCCACGAGTCAGCATGTCGTTGTGTCCCTGGGCAAGACACTTCACCCCAAATTGCTCCTGTGGGGATCGTCCACAGTACTGAATGTGTGTAAGTCGCTTTGGATAAAAGTGTCTAACAAGTGACATGTAATGTAATCTTGAATCAGACCCAAATGGAAACCACACCTACTTTTTCTTTTAGAGTCATTCTGCTGATTTGTATAGTCTGGTTTTTTCCATTCAGAAAACTGCTACACAATAAAGGTCTCTTGATTTCATAAATAGATAAGTATTAGGGTTTAAATCATCTTAAGATCGGTTCACATCCACGGCCCTTCATGCCGCAGGTGTGACAGAAACAGGCTCCAACAGCTGTGATTACACTCTGATTGTCACAAGATCCAAACTGTGATTTTACCGTCTGCTTTTAGACGAAAGTGTCCGGACACTCTGCTTTCTTTCTGCGTTTAGATTCATGTTGTACTTGTGTTATTATGCTTTGGCATCACTAGGTGTATTATGGTCGTGCCAGTAAGGGTATTCAAATTTGAGAGACATAAAGACAGAAAGAAAAAAAAACTGATCTTCTAAAGTTTTACATTCCAGCAAAACAGAGAAATAATATGTGAGTAAAACGTCCATATTGTTTCTCACAGTTAATGTGAAAACTTGGTTAAACAACTGTCTGATGGTAGAAAGTACATAACATTTAACACTTTTTAGATACTAGTACTTAAGTTGTGTTTTCTTTCTTTTTACTTGTACTCGACTAAATCTCAGAGGACATTGTTGCACTTTTCTGTAAAAAATGCCTTGTTTTTTCGTTTACAAAATACATGAACAGATTATGAAATATGTTGCTTTGAAAGAATTGTTTTGTTGATTAATGGACTGATACAATCCATCGAGAGACAACTTATAAAAAGGCAAATATTAAGGCACACCAGCTTCTCTAATGTGAGGATGTTACTTTTGCTTTCAATTATTTAAGAAATTATTGATATACTCCAACTTGATTAGTATTTCAATGCAGAACTTTTACAGGGTAGAACTGAGTAAACGAGGACTTCTTCTAGCGATGTATGTCAAGTCGTTTTTTTTGCACTCTTCAGAACGGTCAAGTGATTTAAGGAAGTGGACATGAGTGTCCTTCACTTGATCCACACTTGATGCACACTTCTCCTAACACCACTTTGAGTGTATCCCACAATTCATCACTGTCAACACTAACACCAGTTCAGCTGCTGCACAGAGAACCTGCAAACTGCTCTGAGGACTGACAACGACCAAGAAAACATTACAAGAGGTTCACATAGTGGTTTGAGTTTGAATCATTATTTCACGTGGTCATTTTAAGAGACATGACATACAAATATTTATTCTAAGCTTTCAATATTTTTATATTATTGTTTGCAAATCTCCGAAACACTAGGCAGAAAGAAATAAAAACAGAAACTGAGTGAAAATTGATTATCAAATCAGTTCAATTCAAAAGATCTATTCTTGCTGAGATTGATAAAAGTCTTGTGACTGCACATCTCACATCGTCCATATCAAATAGTGTCTTTTATCAACAATTTTGCAAAATAAATTCCCTCTTTGAGCCAAAAGAAACTTCACCCAATGTCTCTTTTATGTACAACAGACCAATACTTATGAAAAACGGTATAAGTCCTGCCAGAGCGGTATATCTTTGTTTAGTTTCTGAATACTTATCAATAAATCTGTTGTAAATGTGAAAAATCGAGCTCCTGGAAACTCAAACACAACTCATGAGCAGACTTCTTGCTAGCATCTGTTTCGGGACATGATGTGACCCCAGCTGAGGATGTGATAAATAATCTGATAAACAAGATGGTTACCTGAGCACGCTGGTGGGGGGGGGGGGGGGGGGTGGGGGATTCTTTCTCTATCACTCAGCTCATTTCTGAATGATCTCCCATCACCACCGGCTGTGCCGCTTTGGCATCGTTTCCTTTCATCGCTGCCATGCCAACAAAGCACATTTGAGTTTGAATTTAGGACACAGACAATAGGAAGCGGCTCTGTTACTGCTATCATGTTACTGAGTGTCAGCAGATCATCATTACTGCAGACTTAAGGAGACAGTTCCTCTCGCTGCGTGAAATTTGGAGTCATAACTGCAGATCTATACAGTCAAGAGTGCTTTAAAATGGTCCATTGAGGGTTTGACTTTCACTCTAAAGACCTCAGAGTATGTGGATTACATCCAGAGAGGAGGAAGCCCATCTATAAAAACTGAAGATCAGATTTTGGGTTTGCTTGGGTGGGAGGCAGCCTTAAGGTGGCATGTTTCCTCGTTGCGTGAAATGTAGTCATAACTACAAATCTATACACTAAAGAGTGCCTTAAATTGGAAAATGTTAAGTTTTAAACTCACTCTAAAGCCCTTAGTGTGCATTATGTGGATTACATTATGTCCAAAGGGGATGAAGCTCTTATGTCTTTGAAAATACAAAATATAAAGCAGCTCTGTTACTGCGATTATGTTACTGTGTGTCATGCAAACTGAAGGTGGTAGTTTCTGTCGTTGCGTGCAGATCCATACAAAGTGCTTTAAATTGGACTCACATTGTGTCCACTGAGGGGATGAGCAGATTTGGGCTTTGCTTGGGTTTGAGGCAGATTCCTCCTTAATGATTATTTAAAAAGTTGTATGTCATTGCATCAGAAAATAGGTACTGAAGGAGACATGCACATACACGTCAACGCGCACATACGACAGGTCAATAGGAGCTAAAGCGCCTCCTTTCTGGACATTACCAGCACAGCAACCCCCGCTGATCCAGCACCAGCACAAACACTCCCCAACACTGCCATTAAACCATCAGCACTGCTGCTCAAGCAACACACAGTTGCTCTCATGTCGCATTTCATCCGGATTTACAACCATCAGCTGCTCAGAAAACACACACACGACGAGAGCAGAAACCCCGCGCGGCAGTGCGGCATTACGCGCGGAAAACACGCAGCGTGTGGAGGAGGAAGCAGGAAAACATGTCCGATTCAAAATGACATTTCCTTCTTGTTCTCTGCTGTTTTTGTTGTTGTTTTTCTTACCAGTAGAGCAGCTTGTTGTGCAGGATGGCGGGCGTTTTGTCCGAGGCGCAGTTGATGCACCACATTGTTGCTGCCGCTGCTGAGGAACTGCAACAACAACCGGGAGGAGCGCGAGACACCGTGAGGGAAAGAGGGGGGGGGAGGGGGGGAGACAGGTGAGAGAGAGAGACAGGTGAGAGAGAGAGATGCGGAGCGACCATCCAGAGTTGCCTCAGCCTCTCTCTCCTGCTCTTCCTCTTCCTCTCCCTCTCTCTCCCTCCCTCGCTCTTCGTCATCAGCTCCCTCCTTCATCCTCCTCTCCCTGCTTTAGAGACGTGTTTAGCAGAGGTGGAACAACTGCTAGTATTTAAGTACAAGTATTAGGCTAATAGGCTACTAGTGGAGAAATACTCTGTTAGAAGTAAAATACCTGCATCCATTTTTTTAATTTAGGCTAGGTATAAATACTTAAAGTCAGTGGCGCAAGTAACTAAGTATTTACTCAAGTACTGAACTTAAGTACAAATGTGAGTTACTCGAACTACTTGAGTATTTTAATTTATTGCCATTTTATCTAATTCAGAGGGATATATTGTACTTTTTACTGAGCTATTGACGTTTCAGCTTTATAAATGCAGATTTTTACAAAACTTATAAATAACTTTTCAAATACGTTTGTATCCACAATTATTTGGAAGTTATTTTAATTGTGTAAAATGCATTTGTGTAAAAAATATTTCAATTCCAGCTGTCAAGATTTTTTTGATTTTCATTTGAAATATTTCTAACTTTTTGCAATGATTACTTTCAATCATATTTAAATACTTTTACTTAAGTAATATTCTTAATGCAGTATTTCTACTTGTAATGGAGTATTAATACTTTTACTTAAGTAAAGCATCTGAATACTTCTTCTATCTTTGCTTATAACTAAGTGCTTATAGGGTTTTGTAACCGCGGTGCAATATGGGGTGTCTTTGCCCATCTTTGGAGGATAGCGACATATCAGCTTTCCCTTAGTCATCTGTCAGCTGTTTTGTAACTTAAAAAGGAGAATATATGCTCTTAATATAAATGATATTGATAAATCACAAGCAGCCTCTCATTTCTGGTTCATTTCTTCGTTTTTGGTTGTTTGTCCAACCTTTGAGTCAACAGAAGAACTTGTTAGGTTTCCTCTCATCATACACTTTACCCACTAAATTGACATTTTAAGGTTTCTATTATTTTACAGGTTGTTCGTATATAGATTAAGGATTGTGTTTGTCCCGCCCTCTCTCCATTGTCTCCTTCTTTTATGGATAAAGCTCAGCTCCACTGTGTATAGCTGAAACTTCAGTAATCAATACTTAGCACTAATGATCTCTGCCTCCCTCCATCATCTGTATCAGGATATTAATTAACTAGTACCACCACTACTTCCTAAATTATTTTACAACCCGTCTGTCTGTATTTATCGATGTGACAGTCAAATCTATCAATATCTCTAAAGCTTAAAATGCAGCCTGTCTCTTTCTCAGATCAGTTGGGAATAATCTTAAAGCAGCAGGAACCATAACAACTCACAGCAGAAGAGGGAGTATTGATCTGATAATTACTGTACACATAAAAAGTTAATTCAGAGTGATTAGAGATGATTTACAGAGGTCATTTACAGAGCCCTCTCTTCCTCTGCGTGTCCTCGTATAAACCATGCTGTTCATCGAGTGTGCTCATAAAACCGCCTCACCTTAATGCCCCTTTGAATATGAAAATATAAGCTGACCCTCTATTAGTGTTTCTACACCAATAAGCACGTCACATTTACTATTTACATTGAACTAAACATTTGCATAATTGCACAGAATTCTTTAACTATCCATTTATATATTTGTAGTTGTCTAGTGTTTCTAACTTATTTGGGATATTTTACATTACGTTAACTAGATACCTTAGATGCAGTAATTGTATACCTTTGATATGTATACATTTACTGTTCTTTTTTTAATTCATGCAATGCCTTGTTAACACGTTTTTGTAACAAAACAATATCACTTTTCCAAATTGGGATTTCATTAAGTATATCTAATCACAACAGTGGCAGATTTGACACCTGCAATAAGTGTTAATTTATTCAACAATAAGTGGGTGTTTCTATTAGGGCTGCTCAATTAATCGTAATTTAATCGCAATTACGATTTTGGCCTACAACGATTATGAAAACAACATAATCGAAATAAAACGATTATTTATTTTTTTCAATTGGTTTTTCAGTTGAATTATGCTTAAAGTTCAGGGAAATCAACTGTTAAAAACATACTGTTCCATTTTTTTTTCAATAAATGGATGTTTTCAAAGTAAATGGATAATCGTTTTTAATAATCCTGATATCAATTATTGACCCAAATAATCCAGATTATGATTTATGCCATAATCGAGCAGCCCTAGTTTCTATACATTATTTAAAAAAAACTAAAACAGAAGAGGTGCTGCAGCACAGGCAGTATGAGAGAAAGAAAGAGCTTTTTGAACATCAAAGCATGAAGACATGTCACAGGAGAGACACGGAAATATGAACCTGAAATGAGCATAAGGCCCTTAATTGTTACATTGATGACACTTCTACTACTGCTATAATGTAATTGTGACTACTAAATGTAACAGGAGTAAAAACATTTAAATAAAATACCGCATTATCATAATTTCAATTCAAGATTTATAAAATACATCATTCTTGCGAAAATAACCAAAGCTAGATCATGAGACAGGCCTACATCTCTATGTATTTATGAGGTACAAGCTTCACTTAATACTTTGATTGAGCTTTGTAAGCTGGGAGAATATATTTCTGCTCACTTTATAGACAGCAGTCTGAGCTCATCAGGAGTAGCCTACAGATTTATTCCAGATAATTTAAGTGAAGCAGGAGGAAAAGTAAAGCGGACTGTCACACTATGAAAACAGAAAACAACTGGAGTGTTGTGCTCCTGATTTCAGAGATGAGAGCTGATTGGCTGCTGACAGAGGGTGAGACGGCAGCGTTGAGTGACAGCTGGCTGCTCTCAATGGAAGACGTGCAGACAGGCCGACCGCAGGGCAAAGTGGGCGAAACGCCAGCGCCAAAAAGACCCAAACACTCGAGAAAATGCTGCTTTCACGGAGCGTTTAACATGTTGCATGTCTGATACTAGGAAACCTTTATGCAGTTTAGTGAAGTTATTCTGTAAAGACTGCACAAGAGGGCTCCAGACTAAACATATCTCAAAATATAATATAGTGGTGGAGTGATGACTTAATTTTGTAGGCCGACCCCTGGAAGTTCGCATCACAGGGGATCCCTCGACAAAAAAAACAATGCGATTTTTCCATTGGATTATTTCAGAAAACAATGTGGCAAACACACGTTTATGATACTCACATTTTGTTTAGCAGGATAATCTCCACATATTAGCAACACGTATGCATTGTTGAAGTGTAAATGGTATCAGCAGAAGTAGAAAGCAAACATATATAAATAAAGCATGGCCCCATAACTTCACATCATCACTGCTAAGCTAAAGGCGGCTAATATTCGGCGTGAAGATGGTTAGTACTCTCATTTACACTTGTTAGCAACCACCATTTTTAAAGACAACAGTGGGGTATTTACTGACATTGTAAAACAAAACATGAAAATAACTTCAGCTTTTGTTAACCACAGGTGTTATTCCTGAAATCTAACCAAAAACTCGAACTCCAAACACCATAAGCTTCCAGACGAGGGAACACAAAGTAGTAAAATGCTGACTCATTTTCAGGTTTAGGACTACTTTGAAAACTTGATTCTGATTGGTCGATTTCAACATTCTGCTTTACGTTATTTCTGTATAGCAGAAGGGTGACTCAAGCTGATAATGTACAGCAAACAGGTCCTTATTGTGGATAATGGTTTGGTTTGCTGTACATTATCCCTTACCAAACACTTTTGATGAAGTTATAAAACTGTCAATAATCCACAGATATACAGTTGTTTATGCATCAAAAAGTAGTCAGAAGGCCTCAAGAGCTTCACCTGAAAAACGTCCCTTAAAAAGAGATCTCAACAACTACAAAGACATGCAATAGGACTACAAATAGAAACAAACCGAGTATGGAGAACTACAACCACAATTCTCTTTAAAAAAAATATATTTTCTTGTCACAAATCTCCCTCCCTCTCTCTCTCTTTCTTTTTCTATTTATCCACCCTTCAATCTCAGGACAGTTACCGTGGGCAACAAAGCGTGAAACATGACAGAGCTTCCCCTCCGTTTCCACGGCAACAGGAGCCAGTAGGGGCATTCCATAATTTTTCTGCTCGGTGACAAAATGTATTGACCCGCAGATCCTTTTCCTCTCCGTCATCCTTCAGCATCTCCGGCTTCTTTTATGATCGATGATAGTCATATTTCTCTCACTCTTTTATCTCTCATTTTGCACTGGCCTAATTCTTCTTTTTTAATCGCCCTCCATCTTTTTCTCTCCATCCATGCATCCTCCCCTCTCCTCCTCCCTGCACAGTGACTCTTCAGCCTGGGGGACAAACTTCTATAATTCATCATTACTTCTTCTCATGAGCTGCCCTCTTCCTCTTCCTCCTCCTCCTCTTCCTCCTCTTTCCCCTTCCTCTCTGTTTATCCTTAGTTCGTCTTCCCCTTTCTCTCCATCTTTCTTTCATTCAGTCTGTCATCTGTCTCTTTCTTACTGTTATCACCTTAATCCCCTTTGAATATGAAATTGTCATTTCAAAGCTGACCCTTACCTATTAGTGTTTCTACACCGTGAGGCCTTTCATTTTAGCAGAGCACGTCACATTTACCAAATTTAAATTGAATAAAACATTTGCACATCATTTTTAAACTATCCTATTTATATATTTGTAGTTGTCTATTATAGTGTTTCTAACTTATTTGGGATATTTTACATTACATTTACTATACTGTAGATACCTTAGATACAATGATCTTATATTTGTATATGTATGTATTTACTGTTCATTTATTTATTTTTCAACTCATGTTCAGAATCAGAATCAGAAACAGGTGTAGGTTCGCACATACTAGGAATTTGACTTGATGTCATGGTGCATGCATAAAATATAAAAAAACAAGAAATCTAATATAAAACAAAATCTTTTACACCCTAATAAAATACAGTTAAATAGCAATATAAATTAAATAAAGCAGTAATTTACATGGGAATAGAATGCTATGAATGAATTTTAGTATATAAACTATGAAATGTGAAATCAGAATATGTGCAGAAAGGAGTATGAACATTGTGTGCATTAATGTAATGCATATAGTCTATGATGTTAACATGCCTTGTTAACATGTGTTTGTATCAAAACAAGATATTATTTCCAATTATGGATTTAATTAAGTATATCTTATCTAATGACAACAGTGACACATGTAACACCTGAAATAAGTGTTAATTTAATCAACCATAAGTGGGTGTTTCTATACTTTACATTCACCTGCTGCTTCCTCTCTGTTTATCCTTAGTTTGTCTCTTTTCATTCAGTGTGTCACACGTCTCTCTCTTACTGTTCGTCTCCCTGTCCCAGATGTCAGAGTAAAACGAAACAGAGGAAAGGAAGTGTTAACTGGAGCGCTGTAGTATTTCAGAGTTATTCAAGGATAGAGGGTCAGTTCAGTTATAAAAGCTCAAACTATACGGCACTGTGATGCTGCAACACGTGTTCGCACCATTCAGGTTTCCACATGGAAACACTCAAACAATTACACACTTACATCCCACTATTATACAACATGTTGCAATATTCAGAATGTAATGTAGGTAATGTAAACGGTCTGGATATTACACCGTTCACATTATTCTGAATATAGCATCTTTCGATTAATATGAAAGTAATATTAAAATATAACTTGGGTTCCAGGTGCATTATTTAGACGTGTATACAGCACATTCAGAATATAGGTCCAAATGAATTGTTTTACCACAGTTTGTGACACCTCATTCAAGCTCTGTTCGTTGGACAACAAAAACAACAACTAGCCAACACGTTTTTGGGATATTCTTCCCTCTCTTCTTAATTTCCACCTTCTTCTTTCTCCCACCTCCTTTGCTTTTCCCTCTGTTTCCTTTTTCCATGATGTCTTTTCTTTCTTCTACCATCCTTGCTTTTTTGCTTCTCTATTTCCATCATGTGTCTCTCTTCTTCTTTTGTGTCCTCCTTTTCTTCCTTTCCTCCATCCATTCTCCGTTTCCTTCCCTTGTTCATTTTCTTGTAATCAACTTTTTGCATTAGGAACAAAAATCACAGAAGAAGAAGAGAGAGAGGGAGACGGAAGAGGATGTTGCTTAGTGACGGTTGCCGTGTTACGAGAGGGGAGGGGCCGGAGGAGCGACGAGAGCAGGAGTCAAGTGAGGTGTTGCTATGACAACGCAGGTTTCACGCTGTCACTGATTTAAGAGGGATCAGAAGCATATGGGGGGGAAAAGGAAAACACACACACACACACACACACACACACACAGCATGGGAGAAAAATGCAACGTAGGTTAACTGAAATAGTTCTGGCAGTGCAGGGAGAGATTTAAATCAAATGTAGCAGACACACATTCATTGTAACAATTTGCCTTATGGTTCTGAAAGAAAGGAAATGAAGAAATAAGACCACACACACACACACACACACACACACACACACACACACACACACACACACACACACACACACACACACACACACACACACACACACACACACACACACACACACACACACACACACACACACACACACACACACACACACACACACACAAGTAGTGGTGGTACTAGTTAATATCCTGATACATGCTAACACAGTAGAGCTGAGGCTCATGGGAATGGCATTAGTTCTTCAGGTAGTTGGTCATAAACCAAAGTAAAGGACATATTTAAATGTTGACCTGAAGATTGTACTAAAGATCAAAAGGCAAAGGATCACCAAAGTTATCACAATTCGACCTAAAGGTAAATGTCTGGACTTAAATTCCCAGTCATCCATTCAATAATCTCTGTAATATTCCACACTAAAAAGCCTTTCATGCTGATGAGGAACTTTCACTAGGAGGTGTCAGGGAATCATTTAAGTACGTCATGTACCTCAGGAGGAACAGGATGGGACTTTAATGGTAATCCATCACATAGCTTTACTTAAAATAGCTTTTACTATAATACTTTTAAAAGTTGCTTTTCTGGTTATAAGCAGTACTTGGGAACATACTGCATATTGGTTATAGCTAAATCAAACTACTTGAGAGGACGATAATTATTCACATGACCACGGGAGGGCGCTTTTTAGAAAAACCTAAAAGTATGAGTGTCGAAACAAACGTCAACTGCTATCATTTTTCTGCTGAGGACAGTCTGCAGCACCGGAACGAAATGTAATCTGCTGGAGATGCACTGCAGCATCATACTGCACCACACACACATGCACCACACACACACACACACACACATACACACACATTAGGTCAGACAGTAGAAGATATTTCCCAAAAAATGTGTACAGACAAGGTGGCAGGTGTATTCATGTCGCTAATGCCTACAATTCACACCTGATGCTGTGTGTGTGTATGTGTGTGTGTGTGTGTGTGTGTGTGTGTGTGTGTGTGTGTGAGAGCTTGGGTCACCTTCGTACTGTATGTCTCTGCAGCGATCCCCTCTGCAAGTTTGATACGTTTCCTTTTTTTATCAGTTTATCGCCGACTTAATATTCAAACCACTGAGCTCCAGTGAGAGGGATCTGTGTCTCCCTGCAGCGGCAGATTAGAGACGACAAGACTTTAGGGGACACGACTAGAAACAGGAAGTAGCTCGACACTAAAGCTAAAAGTAAGAACACATTCAGATGAAATGTTCCTGTCTTTAACTGATCTGTGTGTAGGCAGCAGGTGTCAGGGGAACCATTCAGTCATTCAAAAATAACTGAATGTGTTTATCTAAAAGCTCCAGTCTCTTGAGATATCCAGAAGATATAAAATAGACAACATAATAATACAAATTTAAATATGAGAATTTGCTGAATCATTTCAACTGTTTGGTGTCCCCTACCTCTGGGCATGGCTGGAATTAAATTATATATTCACTCATTCAAATTAAAACAATGAAATGACGCACACTAAGCATAATGTTGTGTATTCTATTTCAGGGTGGATATTTATTGTAATTTGGTCCTATTTACCACTAATTTGTTTTTTTATCCTGAAGCCAAAACCATTAAAAAATCATTTAAAGAGTCCCAGTGCACACTGAGGATGGAGCTCACATCCTGCCCTCAACTATTAGAAAACTGTTCCCTGACGTGACTCAGTGTGGTGTTGCTCAAGGGCACTACAGATCACTGACAGGGAATTAAACCACTCACTTCTCTGTGTTCTCTCCATTACGTGCCCACAACTACATGATGTTGTTGATTGCAGCCTCTGTGTTTGTAGCGTCTTTGTTTTGTTTATTCAAACTACAGGAATGTGGATTTTAGGAAACAGAAACAGCCGGAGGGAGCGGCAGGGAAACTGTTGTGTTTTTATCTAAACACACAGAGCATTAAATAGAAAGTCCCCGCTTCAGGAATCCAAACAAGCACAGGAGAGTAAAAACTGTAAATGTGCTGAACAAACAGTCTGTTCTCTCGGGAGATGCTGCAGCCTGTCCTCACCTGACCTCTGACCCCTCAGGTGAAACACACACACAATCAATCAGAAATTCACTGTTCATCCATTTCGACACATTTTAAGGTAAAGTACGTCAAGAATCGACAAAATTGTCAATAACTGTATCCGTTTGATTCTCCATTGTCCAACAAACCCCTCACATTGACCCAAACCAACACTGAATGTATCCACTCCCAAGTATTGTGTGTGTAGGAAAGCCTCTGTGAAAGAGCTCCATTGTTTTCCAAAAACTATAAAGTAAAACATCAAGGAACTGCGCTGGTTCCCCTGGTAACACATTCATATATTAGATTAAACACACTCTTGTTCTTATTTATTTTGACTCAACAGTCAACCCAGAATGTAAATCAAAAGTTTCCCCCACCCACAAGCATTCTTCTAATATTTTATTCTAAATGGGACCATCATTTATTAAAAAGTATTGTTGTATTGAAGAAGACTTGACACTAGCAATCGAGAGCATAAACTAGTCAGGAAAATGTTTACTGAGGTACTAAATCAAAAGAGAAGTTGGTCATTTTTCACAGACTTCTATACAATTGGACTAATTTTAGAAACCAGTTGAGTCGCCCCCTGCTGGCCATCAGAAAGAATGCAGGTTGAGGGGAACTTCTACATTGGCTTCACATTGCGACCGGGTGGTGTGTTCAGAAATAGAAAATTGAATCGAAATGCAGACTAGGTCTAGCTGTAGAGATGGAGGTAGACAATGTAGGCAAGGGGACATTTTCATATAGGAACTTTAGATAAGGTGGTCAAATAAAAGATTGGCAAAAGCCCTGGGGTTGATGTGAGTTGACTGAGATGTGCTCTGATTCTCTGCCTGACTCGACCCACAGCCATTCCTATAATTCCCCCTGGGCTTTAAACAGGCCCAGTTCACACCAATTTCTCCCCTCTCATTAATGAGGAGACATTTCATAAAATCACTAATTAATATATATGGCAATTCATTGTTACAGTATGGGCAGGTCTGAACATCCTGTAGGAGAAAGCTCAAGTCAAAAAGGGCTTCATAAATGTCTCTTACTGAAAAAACTAAAAAGTGTAACTTGTAATTTTATTATAAAACAGTGTAAATGCAGGTTTGTGTGCTCATTCCAGAAACTGCTGCCGTGGCTCATTGGGTCAGGCTTTATGCTTGTGTTTCCAGGACATAAAGAAACATGTTTCGTGCTGCATTTGAACACAACATAAGAACTGCATGTACCCTTACTGTGGCCTGAGGCATTTCCACTGTCACTACACACATAAAGCACACAGCATGGATGTAAGACAAGTTCCTGCAGAGAACAGAATGTGATTTAATGATGTGTACAAACAGTGTGTTTTTTTCCTGCAGCGTCTCATTGTAAACGTCCAATGGCACCCGTCTGCTATCACTTTCAGCTCAGTGAAGCCTGAAGAGCTGCAGAGGCTCGCAGCCTGAGACCAAGGTCTCCATGACCTCCTGCAACACAGCAGAGGAAGCCTTCATCTTGAAAAACTCTGATCTCATAGGCCTCAAACGCAGCACCAAGACAGACGTATAAGAGCTGCCGTGGCGGGGTTTGGAAAGCATAGAAATACAAAGCTTCTTTATTTTCTCCAAGGTCAGTTATAGCTCTGTGTGTTAAGAGTGTCAGTGGTTGTGTGTGTGTTGGTGTGTTAGTAGGCTACGTGTGTGCTGGTGTGTTAGTACGTGTGTTTTGGTGTGTGTGAGGCTGTCAGGAGTTCATACGGTAGCGGCTGAAGTCTGAGGACAGAAGGTCAATCTGAGACAACCAGAACTGCTTATATAACTGTGTCTTAAATGTTTTATTAAACCTCTATTTGAACAGGAGAGCCCCATTAAAATCTAAAATGTATTTCTTCAAAGTAGACCTGACCAAGAGAGGCAGAAGCATGAATAATATACAGGCAGAAAAAGAATAACACAAGGAACCAAGTATTAAGCATATTTAAAAGTTTGATTGATTTCTTGATGGTTAGGTTAACGAGAACTGGGAGACGCTCCAGTGCTCTCTGCTCACAAAGTACAAATATGAAGCTCTAATCATTTCATAAACAATGCCTGATGAGCTCAATAACATCATGAGTTATTCTTTATATTTAAAAAGCGATCCAAAGCAAACTCTCACAACCTGCAGAGTCACAGAGGACATCAGCAGCGTGATCGGAATGTGAAACAGTGCCACCTTCTGCAGGATTCAAAAGACACACACACACACACACACACACACACACACACACACACACACACACACACACACACACACACACACACACACACACACACACACACACACACACACACACACACACACACACACACACACACACACACACACACACACACACACACACACACACACACACACACACACACACACACACACACACACACACACACACACACACACACACGTTAAGAGATGCTATTAAACTGCTTTCACAACTCTCCTTCCATCTCTAAACACTTCTCTTCGGTCCTCCTTTCTCTACTCTTCTTATTCATACTAAATATTAAATCATTTTGAATATACTGCATGCCTGTCACATCAGAACTTGACACGTGTTGCCTGACATTTATAGGAGAACTCGCCAAAAATCAAGAATACCTTTATGTAATAAATAACGTTTGACCAATTAAAGCTTTTCCCTTTTCTCTATCCCACCTAATTCACTTTAGTCCTTCACCTCCCACTACTTCTGTTACCTCATCTCTCCTTTGCTTTCTCTCAATCCATCTCTTTTATCCTCCACGTCTCTCTGCACATCCCTCCTTCTTTTTCTTTCTATATCTCCCTCTCTCTTTGTGCACTTCCCACCCAAGCCAATTATATACACACATTGGTATCTCAGTTTCTCTTCCTCCCACTCTGCCTCTCTTTCCTCCCTCCTCACCACCTGTCTCCTTCTCTCTTCATCCCTTTTCCCTGTCTTCCTTTACCCCCCCATCATCCTTATAATTACCTCATTCGTCTGAAACCTGTGAGGATTTGCAGCGACGAGAGACTTGTCTTGCCCCCGTCTGCTGCTCTTTTCCTGCCGTTCTCCTATCATTCTCAACTCATTTTCTTGACTTTTGTCCCTCTGTGTTTCCTTTCCAAACTAACTCTGCCTGAGTTTATATTATATATATATATATATATACTATGCATATAATCCTGTTTACGCCTCACTCGTTAGTGATATCGTTTTTCCCTTCGTATTTCTATCTTTCTTTGTCTTCCCTTCTGTCAAGAATAGTTCCCATGGCAAATGTTTTATGAATGTGCTCACTTCCTTATATAGGTGCAGATGTCAATGTATTTTGCAGAAATATAATCTTGAAAAAAGTGAGACATAAATACAGAACTTCCTGCATGAATAAAAGTGCAGTTTGTTGGATGTAACATGCAAGAAGTCCTACATGTTCCTGTAAAAACAGTCAGTAACAAACAGCTATTTTAACTATGTCAGATTCCTTATTTGCATATTAACTCAGGACATATTTCCCTCTCATACAATGTGTCCTGCTTCACGTTATTGAAAATAACAGACCTGGGGGTAGAACTTCCAGGCTCTATCTTTGTAATAACCTCAAAGGAAAGATTACGTTTTTTATCAGTGTTCAAAGTTCTGCTGGTAATGTACGCTTAAATAAGATCTCAGAGTCTTACAAGATTCACTCCGCTGAGAAACAAATCGAACTTGGTGTTCTTGCTTTAAAATTAAAGTGGACCTATCATGCAATATTTGAAACATATATTGTAGGGCCATAATATAAAACATATCTGTGAAGTTTCTTTTTCAAAATACCAAACAGATCCTGCATTTTAGCCATGCCTCACTTCGCTCTATTTGCCCTTTTCCAGCAGAGGGCTGATTCTGCTTTTGTGGCAGACTACAGCGCCACTTACAGGCCTGGCATATGTACTACACCAGTGGTTCCCAAACTTTTTCCGTCGGGGCCCCCTTGGGTAATTGGAAATATTTTCGGGCCCCCCCAACCCGGTTCCCATCTATAGTGGTAGGATTAATTGTATAATGTTGTAAAAACATTACATGTTCTCTGCTAATAATAAGAAGATACAACTATAATTTTATATTTTATTATGGATTACACATTAACACAAAAGTGCTTGTAATAGATACTGTGAATTAATTTGGCCTAATTAAAACTAGTAGGCCTTCTTCCCTGAGCAGATTTTTAAATTCAAATGTATTTTGTTTTGAGACTGCCACTCTCAGTTCATTCTCAATGTTCAGCTTTGATCTGTATTTTTGTTTTGATGGCAGCAACAGCAGAAAAGCCTATCCCACACAAGTAGGATATTGCAAAAGGCAGCAGTATGCCCACAGCTCTCTGACCAATGAGATATTTTCGAGCAGTGTTTGTTTACAATTTCTTCCCGCGCCCCCCTGCAGTACCTCCGCGACCCACCAGGGGTCCCACAGTTTGAAAACCACTGTACTACACTATAATGTGTTTTTACTGTATTTATTCCTAAAAAGTCTTTTAATTTGTTTTGTAAAGCACTGATTTGTCGCGTACAGAAAAGTGCTATATAAATAAACTTGTCTTGCCTTGCAGCGTCTCCAGCGGTCTCTCATTCCCCTGATAGGTGGAGAGTTGCCCATATAGCCAGAGCACCCCTTTCCTGAAGTCGGAAAAATTCAAATAATAATCAGCTCCGTTGCAGCCCCGTTTTTAGAGATTTGGGTATGGAGGAAAAGAGAGACGGTTGTGTTTTCTGACACTTGGTGAGTTCCCTGACACACCGGGGACACATATTCATGATAGGTCCCCTTTAAAGTTCAACATTTCAGAAACACTTTCTTTCAGAGATCAAGATGTTGGGTCAGCTGAAATCAGTATGTAGTTAGCATAGCTTAGCATTAACATAAGAAGCAGTTGGAAACATGCTCACCATCCAAATTAAAGAGGCCCTAATTTTTCTATATTGTTTTTCATGACTTGTACTCACCTAAGGATGTTATGGTCATTGAACTTTCCGTTTTATAAATGTGTTTATTAAAGAAGTTTTCAGACAATGTTGAGGATGCAGTTGATTGCAAAACATTTGTTATCAAATAAATTAGAAAAACATGAAGTCTGACCGTGTAATGTATCCGTTTGCCCTGTGAATAACCCAAACACAACAAAACAAAAGGCTAAAGGGTCGATAGGAAATGTGGTCTTCTGATGAGTCAGGAGAAATATGAGCACCAACAGCCCCCACTCCCATCATCATGCTCCTATTTCCTTATTACGCCAAGATAGCATTTTATTTGGCAATGATATACTGGTGTGTTAAATGCAACACACAGCACTTTGATGTAATAAAGTGGATTCTTTGGTTCACATTCTCCCTTTTCATCAATATGTCTCTCTCTTCCCGTCACTGTCATTCGCTCTCACTCGCCCCGACACTCAGTCTGTCTCTCTCCCATCATTTCCCAGACAGAAGACAGTTGTGCAGCGTCAGGCTTTACATTTATAGTTTAGGGTGCATGTGTGTGTGTGTGTGTGTGTGTGTGTGTCTGTGTGTGTGTGTGTGTGTGTGTGTGTGTGGTGCGTTTGCTTGTGTGTGTCGCATAGTGTGTGTGTGTTATAGAGCCAGCAGAACACAGGATGCAGGACTACAATCCTCAGCAGCCTTCACTAATGCTGTTACAGCTCTTACCCCACTGTGTTGAGGCCTTAATAAGACAATGTAATTTAATTTAAAAACATTCAAGTCACAGTTTAATGCGTTGGGATATAATAAGTGATCTTGACATGATGGGTCAGTTCGAAGCAGTTGTCCGACCTAATAAAAAAGGAAAACTGTACCAGCTAAACGTTCAGTGTTATCTAAAAATAGTGTATATAATATCGTAATGATACAATTACTCTATGAAGATATCTAACATGTTTGGAAAGCCAATGAAGCAATGGATACAAGGTAAAAAAATAGCCCACGACAAGTATCAATATCAGAGTCCAATCTATGCATTTCCATGGGTATTAGCTTATTGCATTGGTATCAATCTGCTGTGGTTTGCCGAAGAACATTGACACATTTTGTTAACAGTCAACCAAGGCGCTATAACCTCTTCACTGTTCCAGTAAAACTCAGGTTTAAATCAGATAAAAAAAAATATTTGAAGCAAAAAAGTGTATTGGCTTCAGAGGGCTGTGCAGTTAGCAGTATCAACATTAGTTAGCTTGTAGAGGCAAACACTTAGCATTACCAACAGCAGTTAGGGTTATGCAGAAAAGGTTAGCTGTATCAACAGTAGTTAGCTTGCAGTAGCAAACAGCAGTAATTTTTTTCTAGCAGTAAGAAGCAGATGTTAGTGGTATAGCAGCTGGCATTAGCAGATGGAGTTAGCTTTTATAGAAGGTAAAAGTGTTATCAGCAGCAATAGAAGTTAGCAGTGTTCAAGGTCCCATGACATGGCCATTTCTACTGATCATAATTCCATTGTTGAGGTCTACTAGAATAGATTTAAATTGTTCAATGTTCCAAAATCAAATTGGTTTCTCTCTGTCCTAAACGGCTTGTTGGAGCTCCTGCCCCCCCCCCCCCCCCCCACTGTGCTCTGATTGGTCAGCTCGCACACTCTGTTCTGATGAGTCCACCACCGTTACAGCGGAACATCAGTGATTATGTGTTACAATAGCGTTAGCAACCAGGAAATGACAGCAGTAATGACAAACAGATGAGAATGCTGCGTGGGGTCTGGGTGCCGTGTTGGCGGGACGTTGCGGGGCTCGCTGCTTTACTGTAAGGTAACTATTATATGTACGGCACTTTGGCTCGACCAAAAATCGTTTTAAAAATGTGCTACATAAATAAAACCTGATTTGATTTGATTTGAGCACACATACTCAGAGCCAGGCTGTTCGCCACACAGTTCGCCACACATTCACAGCCTGAGAAAAGATAAGGCTGAGTGAGTGAGTGTGTGTGTGTGTGTGTGTGTGTGTGTGTGTGTGTGTGTGAGGGTGTGAGGAGCTCCACGGATTGGTCCATTTGGCGTTCTGGGGCAGCATAGACAGGTATTTTCTGTGTTAGAGCTTTACTCGCTACAGGGTGTACTTTGATGGTTTGTGACTCTGCAGACCGTTTACATGCAGAAAAAGCTACATAATAACACACAAGGGGACGGGTAATAACCAGAAAAGCATGTCATGGGACCTTTAACATTAGAAGATAAGACTAGAAGTATAGCAGTTAGCAGTATCAACAGCAGTTACCAATTGGAAGAAGAAGTACAAACATCGGTGTTTTCATCATCAGCAGCAGTTAGCAGTTAGCAGTTAGCAGTATACAAGTTAGTACTAGCAGTTAATAGTAGGCCTATCAGTATAAAAGTTAATGCTAGTAGTTAGCAGTCAAGCAGTTAGCAGTATCAGTATCAGTTAATACAAGCAGTTAGCAGTAGGCTATCAGTATAGCAGTTAGTACTAGCAGTTAGCAGCAGTTAGTAGTCCAGCAGTTAGCAGTAGCAGTCAGTATCAGTTGGTAGCAGCACAGGCAGCAGGAGCAGGAAGCTGTAACAGTAGGATGCAATATTTTAAAACTATTTTATTTAGGCAAAAACACAATAATAAGGACAATTAACAATGAATCCTCTGGAAACCCCTCAGTACCCCTTAATGTATAAATATATTTCCATGTTTTGCTCTGTGCCATAAGACCATTATCCATGTTGCCATCCTGAGTCCTAATTGCCACCTCAAGGGTAACACATTTTGGTAAACTAGCCAAATATTGATCTCAGTCTTCTTTCTTTTTCTGATTATTGCGTTGAAAAACTGAATAATCTGGAGGAACAGAACAAAAGCTTGGCTTATATAGCTAATGGTATAGCAGGCTAACAGTCTGATTTGAAATGTAAGCCTTTTACAAACTGATATTCCAGTTTAGAACATGCTTACCCATCATAAAGCCCTACTTTATTGCTGCATGTACAAACCTGAGAGCTACTGTGGCCAAAAAAAACAATGTATCTTATACTGAACGGAGAGAAAAGATGAACATCAATATTCCTATTTATATTTTTGGTCTGTCTTATTGCCATCGCCACCAAACCCCCTCCCAGCTGCACTGCTAGCAAACATCCCAGCAGCTCGCTCGCTAAATAATTGAACGTTAGTGCACTTGAATGTCTTAACACCTCACTTCACTTCACCGTTGCCCCGACGGGAGCGACTTATTTTGGGCTGTTGCCTCATCTCAACAAAGCACTGCCCTCAAAATTCAGGGTAATGAGATGGTAAATACGCTTTAAGGGAGGAAGTAAAAATCAACAACATCATTTTAGCTTCTGAGAAGAAAATGCTAATTATAATGTGAGTGAGATCAAAAGACACAAACAATTATAATAATATAAAATGTGGAAACTAGCTAGAGACATTATATAGAGGTTAATTTCAATGTTTATATTGTGATGTATTTGACCTTTGTTTTTGTTTTGTAGGTGAGTTGCTGAATAAATGGGTCAAGTTATGGATTTTTCATTGCATTTACATTTACCCCTCAAGTTCTGCTGGGGGTTAACTGCAGCTAAATGGAGAGGGAATACAAGATGAAATGGATCACATTGTCATTCTCAAACCTTCAAATTCAACTGAAAGTATTTAACTTTCCTGACAAAGGAAAGATGGGCTGATTCACCACCACAAAACAATCAAGAGAATATGATTTTACTGATATATGTTTCATCGCTTTGTGCATACATTTTAATTCAGATTTTGTGATTGTCTCTTTGCAGCTACCTATGAATTTTTTACTTGGAATTCATATTTGTGAAATGCTTTTCCCATTTTAACTTAGCCATTTAAGTCACGCATCCTGTCATACCATTTTTAGTAAGTCGAAAATACAAACGTACCTATTAGAAAACTAAAAAAATGTCTCAGCAGTGCTGGTGGGAATAACTCATGTTGTGTAACCTTTCAGCTGCCTGATGTTTTCTAAAGCCTGTAATCAATGCTGATCTGTGAATGAAACGTTATGGGACTTTGGGATTGTGATAACGCCGTCTGGGATCAGTTCATTATTTGATGTCATAATAAACTGTGAGATTCTCTTTTGTCGAAGAATTGCCCTGATGAAGGTCAAGTGACTAGAGGCTTGTTTTTTAATTAAATCATTTATTTTGATCTCAGTGTGCCGAACCATCCTTCCAGATCTGATTCTTTTGGCTTTCTTCAAGCTTTAAAATGTTCTCTTCAGAGTGGAGAAATTAATAAAACATACTTTAAGGGGCTTGTGGGGGGAAACTTCTGTGTAGCAATGCAGGAGGAGTCACCGACTCAAAAGGAGACACGGGGAGAGCTGGAGCTTTGATGTCAAACGCTGATTTGGAGCCTCGGTCGGAGAATTCACAAAACAAGTCCAGAGTCAGAAGTTCTGACTTCACGGTAGGGTTGCCAAGTCAATTCTGAAGAACTCTACCCCCGACCCATGTGTTTAGCTAGTTCAGAGAGAACAATCAACATGCTGCATAACAAGACGAATCATAACACCTCTATCAGCTGACGCCAACAGGCAGGAACAGGGAGACAGAACACAGAGAGCACAGCAGCCAAGGTCGCAGGTGCCTGTGCTCAGTCAGGACGGTACAGACTGATAAACTGGGTCAAAGTTATGGGCCTTGGAAATGATATTTTTTTCTTTTCAACATATTTTATGTTAAAAGACACCTCTTTTGCTTTTTGTTGACATACATAATCTCCAAAACATCGCATTTACGACTAAAAGTTATCTCCTGCAGTCTACTTTCCCCCACATTTTCCATATTCAAGATTTTCGAGAGAGTTCCACATCTCAAATTGGTTAAAACAGATGTCCTGAAACCACAGAAACTGTTGTGATAATTCCACATAAAGACATGTTTTTCCTAAATGAGGAGCTGACACGATGAAAGGATGTTTCCTTTTGAGCCGCGTAGGCAGGATGCTCACTGTTCATCTGACCTAGTTCAGGTGCGCCTGATTCAAATCATCCCACAGCTGAACAACCTTTTATACCAACATGGCTGACGCGTTCAAATCTGTTTACGGCTACAGTGAACAACATCCTCCAGGTGTTTGTTTCACAACATCACAAACTGATAACTGGCTTACCAACATCATTACAAACGTCTTTATGAAATCATATCATCAGAGTCATGGAGGCAGTACAATCTGTTCTTCAAGATCAGATAACTGCTTTCTACATAATGCAGCGATGGATTAAGATAAGATTATTCTTTTCACTCGTAAAGCAATTAATTTTCTCCAAAATACGTTTGTGTTCATCAGAACTCCAGTTCACATCCTGTACCAACTTCACTTGGCAACATGAAATACTTAAATAATAGAATAACTTCACAGAGTACGAAGCAGCAGCTGTCTCAAAAGGACAGCGTTGTTCACATAGCATTTATCTCAATTGGACTTTTAAACAAAGAGAGCAAAGTTATTTATTCATTACAAATAATGCTTATTGTTTTAGTCACATCAAATCTATGTGTTGGCTTAATAAGAAGAAATGATTATTAGAAAAATATTTTCTGTTATTTCTTTCCATTATGTCCCGATGGAAGCATCTGTAGATATTTATCATACGTTTTTTCTGAATACAGCTGCTGACGGGTAATTTTGTGTACAGTATTTTGTGTAATATCTGTAAATCTGCTGTGGCTGAATACAAGCTGATTCAAATCTGAGACCTTCACTTTAGTCTTTGTCTGAGAGAAGAAGAAAGTCCCTTTCAAAAGATCCTGAGAAAACATAGATGATGCTGGAGCAGACACATGTACTGGTCTGCTCCCCCAGTCGCTACCGCTCAACTGAAGTAGAAGAAGAAGAGGAAGCAGAGCTGTTCCGCTGTGTTTGCAGTATTTAACACAAATTAATGTTTGATTCAAAACGAGTTGCAAATGCATTCAGCTGCTGCTCCACACTGCGTGATAAGGGGGAGGGAAGATGCTCGGAGCACGCACGGCTCCATTGCTGTATTTCTCAGGACCTTCACACGAAATAAAGCCCCCTTTAACTATCACAGCTACAACATCCTCCCATAAACGTGTGATAATCTCAAAGTAAACCTCACGTTCATACCGCAATTTAACTCAAATATTTCAACATGACTATAAATAAACGTAATCTTAAATTAGTTTTAGCATAATGTTATCCCAAACTAACTCTATTTCTAACGCAAATATTTGTGATTGGTTAACTGCTTAGAGATGTCCCGCCCCTTAGCCTACCACGTGCAATGTGTTGGAGCGCTAGCCATTAAAAGCGCGAGTGTTACATCGTGATGTCACTATGTTCCGGAAGTGTGTGGGAGGGACACACCTTTCAAATTAAATGTAAAACTTAGTCTCACCTTCTTACAATTATTAAAACAAAAGCTGTTTCGTCAACATAATCACACAGCTAAACAAACCTGAATCCAAACCTTACCTCAAACCAAATACAACTGTTAATGTAATCTTATTTAGTTCAAATGTCTAAACATGCATCTTTTATTGACGTGGAAAGAAGAAGATGGTTTCACAAAATCCCAAAACTCTACAACGGAGATATTGAGTTCGAGTGTGACACGGTTCAACATTTCCACATACTGTAAATGAAAAGAACACCCATGTTGAAAATACCAACATTTTCCTTTAACCTCAAATTCAACCTGATTGTAACCTTGGCCCTAAAAACCAGCTTCACGAAGACACAAAACTAAAATCCACTCGTTTGGCAAACAAGTCTTAGATTTCAATCTGCTGACTTCTCCTCAGACAGAATGAGAGACACACACACACACTTCCGGTTTACTACAATACAGTTAAACCCCATGCAGTGCACGACCTGCATGATCACACCTGCTTCACATTGACATCCAGCAGTTAATATACACTTACCATCACACACACACACACACACACACACACACACACACACACACACACACACACACACACACACACACACACACACACACACACACACACACACACACACACACACACACACACACACACACACACACACACACACACACACACACACACACACACACACACACACACACACACACACACACACACACACACACACACACACACACACACACACACACACACACACACACACACACACACACACACACACACACACACAATTAACCGCCAGATGCTTCTTACCGTTCTGGAGACAATGGAGACGCCTTCCATTAATTTACACTGGAGAGAATAAAACACACACATTCACACCTCTGACACTATCTCTCTCTCTCTCACTCGCCCGCCCTGTCTGCAGCTCCTCCTTCTTCTTCTGCTTCTTTTTCTGATGCTGCCCTCCCTTTCCTCCTTTAGCCCCCTTTCTCTCTCTCACCTCCTCCCTTTGCTTTGTGTACCTCTCTCTCTCCCAGCCACTCCCCCAACTCCTCCTCCCTCCCTCCCTCCCTCCCTCCCTTTCCGTCTTTGCCTTTTTCTTTCAATTTAACCTCTGTCCTCCTTTCCTTCCTGTCTTTCTTCGTCTCCATCCTCCCTTTTCCTCTCTGGGTGTATTCTCCATGGAGATACATGGTTGCTTTCTTGACAGCCTCCTCTCCACGTGTCTGCTTGTGTGTGTGTGTGTGTGTGTGTGTGTGTGTGTGTGTGTGTGTCTCACTCTCCAGTGCACACATTCAGCCTGTCAGTCACATTCATGTGCACTCAGCCATTCTCTCTCTCACACACACACACACATTTTCTTGGACAAACATCTGATAGCTCTCTGCACATCCTCTTCTTCATTATCATCTTCCTCATCAACTCATCTTCTCTCTACACACACACACAGTTTTCTATTCACACACCTTTATCCTTCACATGCAGCTCTGCAATGTCGGATTTCTGTCAGCGACACACCCCTGAATGTACAGAAACACGTTGCTTCATCGCTACTAATTTATGCGAGCATCATCGTCACATGCTCGTTTTAAGATGTGACACACACACACACACACACACACACACACACACACACACACACACACACACACACACACACACACACACACACACACACACACACACACACACACACACACACACACACACACACACACACACACACACACACACACACACACACACACACACACACACACACACACACACACACACACACACACACACACACACACACACACACACACACACACACACACACACACAGGCCTAAAACTCTGCAAGGCTTTTCTCCTCTGTCCTTTATTACTTCCTGTCCCTTTCTGCTTCTTCCTTTCCCCCCCCATCACCTCTTCCTCATCCACTTCCTCCACAAACCTTTCATTTCCCCTCTAGGTTTTATCTTTTCCTTCACTTATTTCTGTCCACATCTTCTAATTTCCCATATGTTCCCTTGTTCCTTTCCTCCTTTCCTTCTCATATTTTCACCTCCTTCTCCGACAATCTCCTGATTCTCTTCCCTGCTTCCTCCTCTTCTCAATTCCTCACATGCCTCTTTTTCTCATGTCTTTGTTCCTATCTGCTCAGTCTCACCCTTTTCTTCCGGATCGCTTCCTCTCCTCCCCTTTCCCTTCGCAGATTTGCTAATTTCCTCGTCTACCTCCATCTTCCTCTTTCTATAACACCAATTTCCTGCTTCCACATAACCTTGGCCGCTTAACCAAGGAAAATCACCTGGAAATGTTCGCCATGACTGGAGCCGTTTAAATTCTCTAGATTCTAAGAAAAGGTGTCTATGCTTCCTTTCTTATCTCCTTTAGAAGGGAACACCCGGCCATCGAGGGAAGGAGATACTATTGTCCCACAATTCTATGCAGCAGCAACATTTAAAGACCCTCAGCAAAAATTGTACACTATGGTAACTAAAAGCAAATTCTTCTTAGGAGGTGTGATGACGTTTTGCAAAGGGATCCCATACTTGTTCAGCACTGAGTATTTCCCTGTAGCTACCGGTATATATATTTTATGTGTGATAAATAAAGTAGCTGAAGTATTTGTACGTGGTCAAGTCGGATTCTGTTAGCGATGCAGTTGTCGAAGTCTTTTCAAATGTTTTCTTGGTGTTTAGGAAAAAACATCGGGCGTCATTATTTGGTGAGTCATATCCAAGTAGCTCAAACATCTTGTGTTTCTTAGAGAATCTGTAATACATAATAATACATGTTCTTATCATCTGTATTATTTATTTTACTGTATTTGTTTCATCAACAAAATTATATGTAGATAACATTTGTTTGATTGATTGAGTAACTTCTCAAAATCCTCTACAATTTATTTCATTGTGTCCTTAAACCTGTCGTACACTTCTTACCTCTTCTCTAACACTCATCTTTCTTTCTCAAGATTCAAGGCTTTTATTGTCATGTGTAGATAGGGCTGCTCAATTAATCGTATTTTAATCGCAATTACGATTTTGGCTTGCAACGATGATGAAAACAACATAATCGAAATAAAACGATTTATTTTTCATTAATATTTTTTTTAAAACCTTTTTTTTGGGGGTTTTCAGTTGAATTATAATTAACATTCAGGGTAATCAACTGTTAAAAACATACTGTTCACATTTTTCTTTTCAATAAATGGATGTTTTCAAAGTAAATGGATAATCGTTTTTTAATAATCGTGATATCAATTATTGACCCAAATAATCGAAATTATGATTTTTGCGATAATCGAGCAGCCCTATGTGTAGATAGCTACAGTTTAGACATATCAATGAAAATCTGAGGTCACAGGCTCCTCCAACAGTGCAACACGATCAAATAGTTAAAATAGTGCAAGTAAATACAAATAGTGCAAGGAGAGTCAACTAATTGGAATATGATATATTAGATATGTTCTTCTCATATTCCAAACCCTATGATGGTCAAGTTTGCTCAATTGCTACGAAACCATCCACGACCACCTTCAATTCCACTCAAGTAGAGAACCAACGGAAGAGATACTAAAGAAAAAGAAGGAAACCGGATGAAAAAAGGGACGGGAGGTTGGAGGTAGAGGAAGTTGAACTCCTGCCTACCTGCGGAGAGGCGACCAGGTCCCAGAGGAGCGAGGACACAACTGAGGGCAAAGGTCCCAAATGCAGAACATCCCGGCGATCCTTTAGCTGACCTCTGTTTCCCAGAAGTCCACAGGCTCCATGTTTGAAGGCATCGCTGCCCTGCCGTCTTTACATCCTTCAAACACACCTTTCTCTGGCAACATGCTCCTCCAGTTTAGTGTTGACTTCCTGTCAGAGAGCTGTCAGTCTGTCAGGTCGTTTCCCGTCACATCACACCTGTCAACTGTTAACAATTAACACCAGCTGTTCTTAACGAGTCAGGGAAACAATTAACGTTCGGCAAATGAGAAAAATAAAAAAAACTCTTTCCATGAAGTAAATGCATCACTTCTCATTTTCCTCAAATCTCATTTTTAAAAACTGTACTCAAGGTGTGGTGTATGTGAGGCTTTTCATGCACAGTTTGGAAACAAAGACTCGTTGAAGATTTGAAGGACAGAGCACTTAGGGAAATGTTCTCCTCTCTCAGAATGGACAGATTGTTTTTAAAATATACTTCTCAGGTATTTCAGGTTTCTGCAGAGAGTAACTGAGATGTTAAAAAAGTGATAGGTGCATCTATCAAACCCCGTTCATTTCCATGTTCTCCCCAGAGGTGCAGTCTCCCTACTTGAGCTGAGCTTCAATCTGCTGTCAGCAGTGCCACCTCAGTTTACTGATGTTCATACTATTATCAGCGAAACCCCACTATAAGTCTCACAGCCTGTCAGTCCGGTAGTAGGTAGTCAGTATTTCAGTCAGTAAAACTAAACATGGCAACCTTATCAGAAATTCAGGATTTTTAAGTCCAAGTACATGTAGTCAAAATATGTCTTCAAAAGTATTTTGACTAATACTGTATGAAGTGATCAATAAAAGCATTTACAGCCCTATTGAATACTCTTTGTTTTATATTTTTGTGTCAATCCCTTTCATGAGTGATACAGGAAACACCATTTCAAGCCAAAGTTTGAACACATTTAACTTTGAAACAAAAATAATTGCTTCTGCTGACGTCTGATGAATATATGGGTTTCACACTAAGTGAGTATAGTCTGTTTTAACTCTGGGACGCTTTTGTCAGTAATTTCTGACATGTTGTTAAACTAAACGAAGAAAATAATTGGCAGATTACTCCATAATTTAACAAATCAAAGCTTATTAAACTTCACCCAACTCCAGTCCAGTATTTTCCACCGTTATATTTTATTTTTAAAAGACATTTCGAGACGTTTTCAAATCCCTTCAACACTTTCGCGATGAAAGATTGACGTGCGTTATCCAGTATTTAGAAAAACAAAAAAAAAGTTCTCCCTGCTTGGACAGATTAACGGTAATTGCAGTGAGACAAAAGGAGATAAAACACCTTCCCAAATCTCTCCAGGTAATGACGTAATTAAGTCTCCATGTTGAGATAATGATCCTAAAAACTGTCCTGCAGCCAGACTCCTAACGTTCACCTCTTTTGTCTTTTTAGTTTGAATATCTAAACAAAACTCTTTGTATGAAAGGTAGGGAAAGATTACGTTCAGGGTCTCACACTAAAGTATTATACAGAGCCAACCAATGATGGAGCCAGGACTCTCTTTATCAGACATCAATGTGAAAAATGGATGCTTTCACCTGAATGATAATTTGAATTTAAGTTATTGATGAGGGGATGCTTAACTTTAACTGTTCATTGGGTTAAAATGTAAAAAACTGTTACAGCTGATTTTCTCCTTTGCAGCCAAATAATTATTTCATTTTAAGACTTTTATCACCAACAAGTATTTATCCTCCTGGTTTACTTTTTCTTGAAGTTAAACATTTACAGAATTTAACAACCAATGCTTTTAAATGTACATATGGACTTATAAGTATATAAGTATATATAGTTGTATCTATATTTTATATATAACTCAGTTGAGTTATAGGTCGAGCATTGGGTTATTAGCTTTTCAACTGTTTGAATTCTTAATACTTCTTAAAAAGCTTTGTAATACATAAAGCATCAAAAACATACAAAATGTTATAAGGATGGGAAAAAGCTGGAGGGTTAAATGACAAGTTGTTTTGGTCACTTTACAAACTAAATGCTAGGTTGTCTTAACTTTAGGGTGGATTCATCCTTTTCAATGAAATTCATTTAGCTTTTAAACCATTGTTTGGATAACAGAAGCAATTTTTTGGGGACCTGGGAGATTATATTTGAGTAATATTTAATCAAAAACTAATGGGCAGTCTCATTGGGTAATGAAATTGACTTACTTGCAGCTCTTCAGCTTTTCAGTTTTTAAGTATCTGCCAGAAAGTTAAATATCTGGTCAGTTAACAAGTCACTAAATAAATCAGAAAACCACTCAGTCAGATTATAACTTAGAATGAAAACAGCATTACATATAATTCAATACTAACCACACATACTGATATATATTAATAGGACTTGGAGTACAGCTGCCCTTCAGACACTATCTGAGTGCAATGGATCAATACTGCAGCTGCAAAGGAGCTGGGATTCACAGGAATCCAATATTTAGCTGCGAGTTACAACCCTGACATTTTGTAGAGGACAACCACAGTTCAGTAAACGTACAGTAACGTGTTGCAAAGTCACTTCCTCTCACATTCTACCTCTGATGCGCAATTTCGCATGTTCATATGCATCTACCGGATCAATAAGGATTCACAAAGGCTGCAAACAAAGCTGACATTTGGCTGAACCTAAAGGCCGACAGGAAGGACTACTGACCCACAACACTAAATGCTAAAGTTGACATTAAGCTTGCTGACACTTAAAGCTTTTAAAAGACAAGAAAAAAAGCAATAAAACAAGTATTTTGGAGTCTCTTTCTGTCTACAGCTCTCACTATGAGAGGCCTTAGCAAGCTAACAAGCTTCAACATGTAATCCTTGTGGGAATCTGTGGTAGCTTCTGGCTACAGATTAGCTCCCTTGCTAGCAGATGAGCTAATTTCCCAGAAAACCTTATTTGTTTAAATGGATTCCCTTAAAGGCAGAAACACTAGAAGCCCACACTGAATCTATCTAGTCTAATTAATGCTCATTTCCACCACATCCAACCGTTTCATTAGCTCCTGGCTATACAGATTAGCTGCATCTGTAGCAGGTAAAAGCAATTATGAAAAGCCTCTCTCTTCAAAGTGAAGTGAAGCTAGAAGGGAGAACAGCTAAAACAATCAAGTATTGTCTGTTTATCTACCTTTTAATTCCCAGTTTCACCTCCAGTCTTGTTCTGTCATTCACACGTGAGCCACAGATTAGTTTATTAGCAAGCTAGCTAGAGTCTGTGTTGGTCAGTTTAGTTGTTGTGAAGAACAAAAGGTCACAAATATGTCAAAAATAGTCACATAAAGGGTTGAAATAATCACTTGCAAGTGTGGTTGTGATCTACAGATGACCTCCCGCTCTTCATGGCACTTCCTGTTTTCTGCACTTCCTGCTTCCTGTGCAGCCTCAGCAGGTTTTAAAAGCCTGATGGGAAACTGTTTGAATTCCAGTCAGGTTATCCAATTCCATCCATCGGGTGAGAAACAAAGCGCTGAAGTGTGTTTTCCTGAAGTGTGAATGAGTTCGATCTGTTTCCCCCTGCAGACCTGCAGCGCCTCCTCCTTTTCTCACTAAGACTTTAATCGAATTATCCCTCACTCTCTCCCCGCCCCCCCCTTGAACTCAGCTTGAGTCGGGGCAGATTGAACGTGACTCTCCATGACATAACAAGACAGGTACAGTGAGAGCATGCTGGATCCAAACACTGGTTGTTAATACTTATCTCATAAAATAATTGGATAAGAGGTCATTACAGAATATATAAAAAAGCAATCAGAGCAGTTAAATGACTAAACTGAGATTCCTTTTTACTATAGAATAGGACAAATTGTGGAAATTCTCCAGAGGCAAATGTGATGCATTATTCACCAGACAAAGAAAGAGTTACAAATACTGGACTGCGAATTTCTCAGAATAAAAGCCTTGTATTCCAGTTGAAGATACCGGCAGCTATTCACACTTTTTTAATATATATATTTTCAGACCCTGAGATAAGGTTTGCCATTGACGCCCCACAGCAGGAAATATATATTTCCAGAGGTGGAAAAGTAGGAAGTGTAGGAACGCTCTGTAACAAATAAAAGTCCTGCATTCAAAATGTTACTCAAGTACAAAGAACAAACGTATCAGCATCAAAATATGCTCAAAGTACCAAAAGTAAAAGTAGTCATTGTGCAGATTGGCTTATTTCAGAATAATATGTATGATATGTTTTATAATGATTGATCATTAAAGTGTTCTCAAAGCTGGTAAAGGTGCAGCTAGTCTGAATGACTTTGTATACTGCAGGGTAGCTTGTGAATTTACTCCAGGTGGAACTAAAGTCTGATTTAACACTTGATTATATTTCACATCATTCATCCACATCTGTGAAGTAATTAAAGGTATTAAATACATTGGAGTAAAAGTACAAAGTAGCATAACATGTGAAGTCCCTCAAAATGTTACTTAAAGTGGACCTATCATGCTATATTTGAATAATATAGTGTAGGACCATACCTATATAAGGCATATTTATACTTTTTATTTGTCAAAATACCAAACAGATCATGCATTTTAGCCATTCCTCATTTCGCTCGATTTAACACTGTCTTTGCATGGGCTGATTCTGTGAGAACAGCACCATCTACAGGCCTGGCATATGTACTACAGCGTCTCCAGCGTCTCCAAATGGCAATGTCCGTGGCTGTCTCCTCCTGATTGGTGGAGTTGGTCCAATAGCCGTAGCGACACTTCTGTGACGTCATAGAAGTATTCAAATCTGGATCAGTCTGTATCCGTTCCGTTGCAGCCCCTTTTTGAGAGATTTGGGTATGGAGGAAAATAGAGAGGGTTGTTTTTTCTGACACTTGGTGAGATCCCTGGAACACCGGGGACACATATTCATGTATCAAAGACGTACAAAAGTGCATTTTGCATGGTAGGTCACATTTAAGTACAGTACTTGAGTAGATCTACTTAGTTACTTTACACCACTGTAAATGACTATGTTTCTAGGGGTTTTCCTACTCACCAATACATATGGTTAAAGTTTGGGATTCATTTGGCTCCGCCCTGTGATGTTGACCAAACCAATCAAATGACTTCTGCTTCGAGAGCCGCTCTGGTCCCAGAAAAATATATATTTTAAACTGGAGATACACAAATGAACATCTCTGAACCACCAAACATGTTGTTGACTGTCTTGTGTTTTAAATCATCACATTCGACCGACACAAAAAAATAAAAAAGTCAGTTTCACAAAGAATTTCTTTAGAATCATAGGAGTTTTTAATCTTATTGTTCATCATTCACCACCGTCATCATCCTCATAGTCGACCATAGTCATATTCATCATCATGACATCATCATCAGAATCATTGCACAATCATCGCCTCCTTCATCGTCGTCATCATCATCATCAGGTACATTATCATCGTTTGCAGTGGATAATAGATTTCTTTTTGTATTTCATACTTTTTATAATATATTGTGTATCATCCATGGTCAATCTATTTTTTTTAAATAATTTACATAAGAATAAAGTCAACAGACTGAAGAATGACTATCTGTATATTTACATCATGAGACACGGAGAAAGAAGCGATAATCAAGAATAAAACAGCAAATGACTGGAAGTAAAGAAAACAGCTATAAAGAGGAGGAGGAGAAGCTGCAGCACGAGGAGAGAGGAGGAGGGTGTGTGTGTGTGTGTGTCAGAAGCTAACCTGCAACCCAAACCTTTGTTTTGTCACCATAGCAGCAGATTGAGTCTCCCCGTGTCCATTCACTACCTGTCGCACATTAGTGAGAGCTTCTGATGTATGAGTAAATCCTGTCAGTATGAGATGAGTCATAATGGGATATTATGATGTGGGGTCAGAAGTATGCTCCATACAAGTCTCCTATCTTTTAAGTGTCCCTTGAACACAACGGGCAGCAGTACACCGGGCAAAGTCGGACTGAATTACTCAGGTGTTCTACTTATTAATCTCATTAAAACATGGATTGTGTGTGTTAAAGCATCCCATGCCATCTCATGAAAAAAAAAAAAAAAATGGAAGAAACTCCTTGAAAATACAGAACAATCTTAACTTTGTGGTACTTTCACGAGTTTAGAATATTAAACGATTTGTTTAGGGGAAATTTCAGTATTTGAGCCAAAGGACAATCTTTCCCTAACCTTTACCAGGTACTCCTTTTACCATCTGGATTGTATGCAGTCTTATATGTGTGTAAATAAATACCAAAAAAGAATTACTGCACGAGTTGTGTAAGAGAAATGTTTTAAGACTTTTTTTGGATAGCATGCCAACAAGATGAACGAATGCAAAAACAAATGTTCTTCAAGAATTCAAGGTAACACAGGGTAAGTAATCGATATAGAAATGGTCATTTTTGTGTAAGTACAATCTGTTTGTGTGGTTCTTGCATGAAAACAATGGATCTCTTTTTGTGATTGACCGTTTGAATGTTAAGTGCATTTTTTAATTTGCATTTTCCCATCCACAAAGGAGCAAGTGACCCTAGATCAACATTACACAATAACAGTGCAGTTGCCGCTTATTATTTTTAGACACACTTCACAAAGGTTTGCTAAATCCACACAATGCCTGCTAGTTCCAGCTAGTTCCAGCTTGTTAGAGGCATTATCGTGACAACAAAACGAGAACTTCTATCCATTTTGATGCTAAGTCTTCCGGGTTTTATTGCCCATTACTGCTGATTTCTCCTTTTTATATTGGACTGCTTCTCAGAGGGAACCTTGTATCTCATTCTGCCTTTTCTGTCAGTCTGGTTTAACCACGGTTTAGTTCTCCAATAATCAGCCGAGACCCAATCACGATTTCTAAGGAGATTACAAACATTAAGGTATTGGATGCATATCGTGATTTTAAAGAGAACACATTTGACCACACAAGATCTTTTCTCGGGAATAATACTTTCAAATGTTCCTTAATTGTCTATGTCTTTGAAAAGTTCAAAAGATTCTCCATAATTAAAACAAACTGAGCTGAAGCTGCGAAGGAAACTGGGTCACAGCAGCAGCGACGAACACGAGCTGGCCTGCAGGGATGCTCCAAGTTAACGAAGAAACAAAATAAATTACCAGACACCAAACGTATTATTACACCATGTTTACGAGCACTGACAAACAACTCCAGCTCCTGCTCTCAATGCATACACTCTGCATACACTTCTGACTTCCCAACAGGAGTCATCTGCCACCCTGTGAGCAGGAACGTGGGTAAATAACCACAACGTGTCTGTCTCTTTGTCTGTACATGTGACGGGACACGTCCTAATGGGCTGCAGAGGGAACAGAAAAGTGCTGCTGATGAGGAGGAGAATCTCTCACAGCAGGCTAAACAACAATGGGTGGAATATCTATTTGAAACACAAATGAAAGAAAAAGAGACATTTTAAGATGGTTAAAATAAGCTTTGAATAGACATTTCATTAAAGTTGAAGTAAGTCTTGTAATGTTATGTATGGCTTTATACAGTGACTGAGTTTAACGCAGCAGATACGTTTTGATCACAGCCATTCAATGTTTCAGGCTGCTGCTGTCAGCTTCATGTTTATTGATAATAGTAGAGGTTTGTGATCAATTTCATTTCCAGATTTGTATTGGTTCACGGATCCCTGCGTAGCTCCTGCATATTAGTGCAGATGCTGGTGTGTGTGTGTGTGTGTGTGTGTTAGCACCAGTGAGTCTTCAATGAATGATCAAACATATCCAATAGCACATTGGAGTTAGAAGTTACTACATTTATCATAACTCTACTTAACATTGATTCTAGTGAGGAGAAGCTAAAGTCAATTGGTCGGCTTGAAATTATACTTATAAATTAATTAAAGCACTGTTTTTGTCCAAATTGCAGCAAAATACCTCAAATATGTAGGAAGCTACATACTGAAAGAGAAAGGCAACACTTTTTAATGTCAGCTTGCTACAGAACAACTCAACATTTCCAGTTGCTATCGCTATAAGGTGTGAAAAATAACACTGCTGATGTTTCAGTTCAGTTTTGATGCTGCGATGAGCTTCATAAGCAAGTTAGCAGCACATGAGTCCTGGTGCAACTAAATGGGTTGCAGCACTTTTTAAAGACTGTAACAAATAAAAATGTCCCATAGTGGAAAGCCTACAGCTTTTAAGAGCCCTACACTAACGTTAGATGTACTGCCAACATATAACATGTATGATAATTCTGTCTATACTAGCACAACAAGCTAAATGCTACTTGATAGAGCTCTAACACTACAGAACCACACAGAGCTTGCTAATGTTCAGTAAAGCCTATGTAATGCTAGCTGTAATAAAATAATATATAAATGAGCATGCATCTTCTATTTCAAATCGCTAATCATATTAATAGAGTATCGTCCTGGAACTATATTTTAATTATATATTTAATCAATTTGTATTTTACATTGATTGTCTCCACGTCAATTTCAAGTCAAACTTTAGGTCTAAATACTTCATAGATTTTAAAATAAAAGTGTTTCATACGTACTGTAACTAATGTATGTGTTACCTGATATATTTTAGAGTCTGGAGTCAATGCTAAAACGACAGATGAAAAATAATAAAATACACTTATAGGATTTCCTCAGTTACCAAACTTTACTGGTACTCTAATTTGGGTTGATTGCAGCACATCATTTGGCTCTAGTGCAAAGTGTTTAAGAGATTATATTTATATTAACTATGGCACATTTAAAGTCAAATCTTATCAGACATATAATTCACCTGCACAGAGATGATTACTACAAAGACGATTCTATCATCCAAAAGCTGTGCAACTGACCCTCTATCGATCCCAGGAAATGTTGACTAATACTTCACATCTGGATAAAATGGGTTACACGTAGCAAACCGAAAACGTGTTTGCAGCTCGTTTTGGATCTTGTAGTTTACGGAATTAATACCTCCTACCTTTTCTACACTTGAATACAGGGGTGTCAAACTCAATTTCATCGCGGGCCACATTGGAATTATGGTTGCACTCAAAGGGCCGGTTGTAACTTTAAGACTATATGAATGTTTAATATCTATAAAATAATGTATTATATTACATTATTGCCTCTGAATTGGATTATCATCGGATAGGGTAATAACTTCATAATTAACTACGTCTGAAAGCAGAAGTCTACGGAAATTAATTGCAAGTCTCCTCGGAGAGAATGTCACAAAATGATTTAAAAAGAAAAGCCAAATTCTGGAAAAAAAAGTCAACAAAAAAAAAAAGTGAAATTTGGGGGGAAAAAAGCAACGTTTTGAAAAAAATATCTAATTCTGAGAAAAAGTCAAATTGTAAGAAAAAAGGCATATTTTGAAGAAAAAAGTCAAATTCTGATTAAAAAAAGGCATATTTAAGATGCATTGTGGGACATGTAGTTTATGGGCAACGTGCTTCTGTAAATCGGCATGTAACCGTATAATAAACATATTATATTTTTTCAGAGCTCTTGTGGGGCCACAGAAAATGAAGTCACGGGCCGGATGTGGCCCCCGGGCCTTGAGTTTGACACCCCTGCTTTAATACGACCCACAGAAGCGTCTCTACCAGCAGGAGATCAACACGTCCTTATTTTTTAAACATAACGGTCACATTTTAAACATGTGGCTAAAGTTGTGAAAAGGTCTCAAATCATGATTTTTATTAAAAACAATATTTAAGCCTATGTAAATGACATTATGTATGTGTCACTATGTAACTTTTCTTTACATATAACAAACAATAAAGGGAAATGGACAGAGGTGAAAATCATGTTTGTTTCTCCAATCATATTTTCCACGACCACTAGAGGTCGTCGCCAAAGTGTCCTAATAAGCAGCTTGTACTAAAGACCATAAGGTGGTTTCGTTGGTGGAGGACAGTCGGTGTATTTTCCAATCATGACATTAGGCAAATAAACTACAGGATCAATCGTGTAATTTATGTTTAACGACTGAGGAACCAGGAACCTAACCTTGGTGTAACACAACTATCAGAACCATATCTCAATGTATTTTGGTACGTACTGCCTCGTAAACATTTAAGGTTGTCATTAATACCGGTTATGGCATCTTGATCCTCACCACTTGTTCTTTTTCATAATGAACAATATCAAATGTTAAATGACTGATGTTGAATAACCTATTCCCTAAAAAGCAACATTTGATGTGTCTCCATAAGACACTGACATGCTCGCAGCAACAAGACCATTCAATTGGTTAATTTCCTACAGCTCTGAGACGACCAGAAAAACACACATTTGTGAAACACTATGAAGTGTGATCGAGGCGTTGGCTTGAATGAACATTTTGAGGATTTGGTGGCAAAGGGGCGTCGGTATAAAGTGAGTATTACTGTCTAAAAAGCTGCTATCAAACAAAAGAAACAAATGAAAAGGATATATAGAAATAAAGGAGGACAATCAAAATAACACACTTTCAAGAGATACTTAGGTGGACCTGCCTTTGACAGCTTTTTACAAATAAGACGTGCATTTTCTAAATCTTGAACTCTGGTCAGTTTTGAACGGGGAAAAGAAATGCAACTATTTTCAGTTTCTTTTGAAAAACCGAAAACATCCCTTGACTTGTGTTGTAAACCTTTGTGTCTTCGCGCTGCATATAAAACTTTGGATCAGAGCCTTTCACTTCGTGTTCATTTACTGTAAGTAATCAGCCTTTCACTGGTTCAACCCTCACACTCAATATGAGTTTACACACACGGGGAGATTCTCGTAGCACATCTGGAAACAAACGTATTGCTTTTTAATTTACACATTGCGAGAAGAAGCTAAACGGCAAGCTGCTCTATGACGAAAAACATATAGATATACGTTTGAGCGTACGGCTAAAAGATGACTCCATTCAATTGTCTGATTTTTCCTGCTTACGAAAAAAAAAAGACATTTGCTCGATGGCACGGCTGTCAGAGACTTTCTTTAACTTGGCACAGCGACAGGAGAATAACACCTTCCGTCTTACTTGGCAATGAGGTTTTTCTCCCCTTCATCTTTCTCTTAATTCACTTGGCACTGAATCAGAAGGATTATTTATTCAATTCCTTCTTTCTTTTGGAAGGGAAGTAGGAAGAAGGGTGTCGAAGATTCAGAGTTACACACACAGAGATAAAGTGACAGCATAAAGAAAATAGATCTAGGAAATGGGAAAAAGACACAAAAGGGCTCCACTGTTGGACTTCTGTCCGCTCCTTCATCATCATCATCACCTCCTTCATCTCGCAGAGGGGAAGACACTGAGTATGTTTACATGAACTGTTGGGATTATACTTCAGACATTGTCAAACTAAACTGAATGACCCCAGTTTGATTTGAAGTGTGATCATACATGCAGACCAAGCTTCACTCTTCTGAAACAGTATTTCTGTGTTTTTAATCCACAACCTTATGTTTAATAACCAGTTAGGTTATAACAGTTAGGTGTTATAGGGATCATTTCAGTAATCCTACTCACCATTAACAGCAACATTAATCTGCTTTCTGCCTTTGAGTAGTGAGTTTTCGACAGTCAACCACCAAAACTGAGCAATGAGGCCAAAAATAAAATGTTATAAGTTTGCAGAAGTTTCTCTCAGGTCCAACTGAACCTGAACGAAAAATTATTTTTTGGACATATTTCTGAAGTATTTACTATAAGTGGCAGCTGGCAAAAAATCATCTTGATTTAAATATATTTTGTGAAACGAATACCTAACTATTCAGCTAGGAAAATAGCATCTAGTTGTTGCTATGCTATATGCACATATTAATTAAGCTAATATGCACACATTTGGTGCACAATCGGCCTCTTTCTGTCCAAATAAGCCGTTGCACCTCGTTGTCAAGACCTGTTGCTCATTATTTAATCATGTCATTTATGTCTCTGGGTTGGTTGTTCTTGTTCGAAAGCAATACATACAGTAGATGGACGAATCAGCGTTTGGTCTACATGTGGGACGGAATCAGAAGTTTGTACAGATTTCTTTCCCAATCTCATTACCATGTTTATATAGATAACAACATATTAGATTGATTTTAAATAAATCAGGTTGTTACTTCAATATGATCACATAAAGATATTGCCTCATCACTATGGTGTGCATGTAAACATACTCATACCAACTTTCATCCTGATGTCCTTTTATTACCTTTGAGGACTCTTACAGCTGTGTGTGTGTGTGTGTGTGTGTGTGTGTGTGTGTGTGTGTGTGTGTGTGTGTGTGTGTGTGTGTGTGTGTGTGTGTGTGTGTGTGTGTGCGCACTGTACATATTAGGCACCAGGGTTCTCCCTAAAACTGGAAACAGGGGAAGCACTTCAAGTGTTTTTCTCTCTGACACTTACTTACTTTAACTCAGGTGCCACAAGTGTAGAAAACCTCAATGTGCATGTGGACCTGCAGAAGCCTGCTTTAACTCGTTGGGTAAAACAGCCTCTAAGTATACTTAGCACCAAGCTAGTTAGCATGATTGTTGTACATCTTTTGCTATGAAATCAAACTATGTTCTTATTTCTGGCAATTTGGCGCCACAAGAACTTCCTCTGAGGTCAAACACTTCTATCCTCTTTTTTACTCCACTGGTTCACACTAGCTGCTGCTTTCACCCCCTCCAGTGTTTCAGAACGTTAGGGTGCAAGAAGATTGTTGAAACAAGAACAATAACCAGTCATAAGGAGAACCCTGGTAGCAGTATGCAGGGACGGTCTACAGAAGACAGAACAGGAGACAGAATCAAATGACTCCACTCACAGAATAAACTCTGGCTCATGAACAAACCCTTTCAGAGTTTCGTCCCACCAGAGGAGTCTTCAGTCCTTCTCTCCGAACAGTTTGGCGTGATGTGGTGAGGACATGCTGTGACAACACACCCTGCTCAGACAGAGTCCTCCAGCGCTACCTGCTGATGTTTGGATGCTATCGTGGTGATGTTTTGTACGGCCCCGGAGCATATTGTTGGTTCGAGTGCTGCAGCCGTCTGCCTCGGGCTTGGGAACAGCGGGGTCATGGCTTCATGCTCGGACAGGGGAGGGGAAAACTGTTAAAGTCCACGTTCAAACCCAAACTAGGAGACGAGGGAAGAGAGGAGGTCTGAGTTTGATCTCAGAGACTGTCCGGCGTGCTGACATTATGCACAAAAATGCAGACTCATTGCTGACGTTCAGCTGAGTCACTGCGGACCGAAGCAGGTTTGAACGTCGTCTCCAGGTGGGTCAGAGTCAGTCCTGTTGGTTAAAAGCTGCAACGCAACTCGTACTGTCCAACACAGGAGGTCGTTTTTTCTAATATGAAAATTTGACGCCAAAACAACAAGAGTAAAATTGGATCTGAGGCAAAGCTAGCTTCATGGTTTTCTTTTATAAGGTTCTTATTGTTCACAAGAAATTGCAATGAACCTTGGACTTTAATTTTCTGAACAAACAAGCCTTCAAACTGAAAACCTTATTTATGAAGAACCTCCATTTTGTTTTGTTGTTCTGTGATGACTTTGTTTTTACCCCACAAGTGTCACTTTCTTGCTTTCTCATGATCAAAAGGGCAGAAAAATAAAGAGACAGAGACAGCCATGGAGGATATTTTTGGGGGGGGGGGGGGGGGGGTTTGTAATCACCCCCTCGATTTACCGAAGAGTCGGGGTGAGGCAGGGGATTGGCTCACGGTCGCCCCTGGTTACCTAGAGGAGGGGCTACTGCACTCGGAGGCGGGGCAACAGAACTGATGGGCGATGTCGTCGTCTTCCTCCTCTCTGAGAGACAGACAGACAAACAGACGAGAGACAAAGAGAGAGAGAGAGGAAGAGGAGCAGGAGAGGAGAAGAAGAGGAGAGGAAGAAAAGCAGGAAAGTAGAAGTTGAGAGGAAGAGGGAGAACGAGAGAGGATGAGGAGCAGGAAAGTAGAAGAAGAAGAAGAAGAAGAAGAGAGGAAGAGGAGCAGGACAATAGAAGACGATATTAATCGGAAGAAGGAGAAGAAGATAACGTATGGTTGAAGAAGAATAGGGTAAGAAAGGAGGGACGACAAGAAGAGCAGTGTGGTGATGGGGTTTTTAGTTTAGAGTTGCAGTACTGCAGCAGGCCACCAGGTGTCAGTGTTTACACATCTCTAAATGTAAAGTGACCTTCTGAGTTTCACTTTGTGTGGCGGAGGTGAAGCAGCGTTCCTCCATCGCCTCGAATTAATAAAGTCACTCAACTCACTTCTTGTTTTGAATGTTTTGCTCAGGGGACAGGACAGTGAAGAGGGACGATGGAGTGATATGGTTGATGGAGGAAGCTAGACCATTTTGAGATTGATTGCGAAGAATGCAAATGCAACATTTATTTCTAGTCTTATAACTTTTTCTTGTTCATTCTTTAAAGTCACTTTTGTTATACTTATATATATGATTTGAACAAATTTAGCAAAGGTTACTAATAATTCAACCTTTTTAAAGCAGAGATACATCTCAGTGCTGTGTGTCTGTTTTCAGTAGATGTATCATTGTGCTTTTAAAGACACTGTGGCTGAACACAGCTTATGCATTATAATATAATAATGCTGATTTCACAGACAAGAGTCCAGAGTTTTTATCACTTTATATATTTTTTGAAAATTCAGTGTTAAAAATATTGTATTAATCTCAAGGTTCAAGGTTCTTTATTTAGTCGTACGATGATAGCTACAGTGTAGTTATGCCGATGACAATCTTGTGTCACAGGCTTCTCCAACAGAGCAACACAAAACACAGATAAACAGAAAATATATAGTGCAAGTAAATAGTAATATAAAAGAAAAATAGTTTAAAAAAAGTGAAATATTGTATTAATCTCTGATGTTCATACACAGTTAAAAGTGATGCTGCTGAAGAACGAGAGGTCATGTCACCAGCAGCATGTTAGTCACGTGCAGCATCCTTCTGTGGAGTCTGTGTGTGTGTGTGTGTGTGTGTGTGTGTGTGTGTGTGTTTGTGTGTGTATTTATGCACAACACCCTCTGAAAATCTCCCTCCCGCTGGTGACTCACCCACTCTCAGCCCTAACACACACTCATACACACACACAAACACACATATGCAAACACACAAACACACCGCCCCTTCACAGACATTATTGAAGAAATCCTCCCTCTCTCTGTATCTTTCATTTTCGACTTTTAAATGTGTCCCCGTGGGGCCTTTTAAGAAACACACACACACACACACACACACACACACACACACACACACACACACACACACACACACACACACACACACACACACACACACACACACACACACACACACACACACACACACACACACACACACACACACACACACACACACACACACACACACACACACACACACACACACACACACACACCTCTGATTGTTGTCAAATAGCAGGAGTTCTGTTTGCACTGAAGAATCCCCCGAGACCTCGTGTGATTAAACTATTTACCCTCCAGCTTTAAGAGGAGCTGAACATACTGTATTGAGACTTTTAGAAATAAAAACACATTTATTTAGTTTAGTGTTTTAACATTTTAGTTTTTCAAATACGTTTTTAATAAATTGTATTTACTTTTGTTGAATCAACTGTTGATCTTTTATTTTATTTTTTTTAAATGTGATTCAGGTTACAGTTTCTACTTGTAATATGATATTTTTTGTTAATTGCTTGTAAATGTTTTTGGTTTGATCTAAAAGTGATATTAAAAGTAAGTTAGCATTTTACCACTTCCGGTTCCTTCGACAAAAAGCAATGCAATTTCTCCATAGGATTTGGGAAAATAGCTCGAAATAAGGTCTGTGGTTGACACACGGATCACGTTTTGTTCAGCCGGATAATATCCACATGTCTACCTTACTTTTATAATTTTTTTAATCGATAGATTTATGATTAGAAATGTATAAAAGTAGGGTAGACATGTGGATATTATCCGGCTGAACAAAACGTGATCTGTCTCTTCAATTTGTGTCAACCACAGACCTTCTAGCTATTTTCCAAAATCCTATGGAGAAATTGCATTGGTTTTTGTCGAAGGAACCGGACGTGGTAAAATGCTAACTTACTTCCGGGTTGTAGGACGCGTCACTGTGGCACTCTATACACATTTGAAAACACTGTTGTGTTAATGTGTATTTATAAAGGGGGGGGAATGTTTTGTTCTCGTATTAAAGATCACTTCAAGATGCATCCCTGCCCTCTGCTGTTAAACAAATAGCAGCATAACCAAATCTGTAACTATAATATTATACAGTTCCTTTGTTATTTCTTTTAAATAACTTGCATTTCTGTGGAGCAACATTGTCATAGAGTTTATTTTGATTTGATCAGGATACTTTTAGAAACTACCACATGCAGCAGCAACACCTGAAATAAACCCCTGCATCACCAGCAACTAGAAATAAAGAATCTAATTCAAAACAAGTAATAAAACCTATTTTAATAATGCCAGCGTCGCGTTATGGGTTCTTATATTGGCCTGTTTATGGTGATTGGCTTCAAGAAGGTTTGTTTGAGAGCAGCATGGAGGACGTGGGGGGAGAGCGGGATGGAGAGAGAGAGAGATGTGATGGTGTTCAGGGGAGAAGGTGGAGGAGAGAGGAGCGACTGGAGCAGCTGCTTCACCTTCAGGATTGATTCATGTGTGTGTGAGAGAGAGAGAGAGAGGGGTAACATAATATAACAGATTATTACAGCACTAAAGAGGGAGGCAAGGAGGGGGAGAGCAGGTGAGGCTTCATGTGACGACGAAATGCATTGAGAGCGAAGTTGACCAACTAGAGAGTTTATTTTGACAACAGGAAACCGAAGGATTCTCTTTTGTAAGATGAGACAAGAGTCTACATGTCATATTTTCATGTTCATAATCTAAATGCAGAGATTTAGGACCCGAAAATTAGTTGATGAATTGATCAGGATATGTAGTGTCTATTTTGAACCGTAATAATTTCAATAAATCAGGTATTTTTGCAAGACCTAATATCAGTAACCAATCAAACATAACAAAAGTTCCCAGAAATGTTTGCCTTTTTTATTTTTTTGTTTTTTAAAACCTTGCACAAATAAAGTTATTTAACATTATGAATCCAAGATGTGGATATGATCTTCATTTTTTGGCAGATTACAAATCACATTAAGAGACCTACTGTACCAGAGTTTGTAGATTCTACCCTCAAGTCAATAAAAGCAATTTGGTTTCCTATTGTTACTCGATCATTTATGGGCTATGATTTATTATCAGACTCAAACCTAAAAATATACATTTCCCATTATTGGCCTTTAGTGTATAGGCCTGATATATATGTAGTGCATCCCACGGTTAACATATGTGTGGTATCATTTGGATGAAACATTAAGTCAACATCTGTGTGGTATCATTTGGATGAAACATTAAGTCAACATCTGTGTGGTATCATTTGGATGAAACATTAAGTCAGACTCATCACAAAGCTGAAAATATCAGTTTGCCATGTTAACATAACAAGCAACCGTAAAAAAAAAAATCAGGTATGTTTAGAAATCATGACGTGTGTTAAATTCGCTCTCAATGCATTTTGGGGTCACTGCTCTGCCTGCTGGATAAGGTCTGAGGGAGGCTACCAGGGGCAGTGTGGAGGGTGGAGGCAGAGCGGGGGTAAGTGGGTGAGGCTGGGTGAAGGGGGACTCTGGCCCTTACCTTGCCTGCTCGTGGTGCTTGGCGGGGGGCAGGGCGCAGGGAGGCTTGGGCAGGCGGAGGCGCGCGGGACAGCAGTACTGATGGTAGGTGGCGTGGCTGTTAGGAGGTAGGCTGGAGGAGTAGAGAGAGGAGGAAGAGGAGGAGGAGGTGGAGGAAGGAGTGGTGATGCTAGTAGGGTTGTTGGAGGAACGACAAGAGGTGTTGGTAGTAGAACAGGTAGTGGAGGAGGAATAAGACCTGACAGAAAGAGATAGAAAGAGAGAGAGAGAGAAAGAGAGAGAGAGAGAGAGAGATGAGAGCGGGGGCAGAGGGAGAAAGAGAAAAAAGAGAGAAAAATAAAGTCAAGAGAGAAACAGAGAAAGGTAGACAACAACAACAACAGACAGGCACACATAAACAAACACCATTAGCACAGTTAGCATTACAGCACACTATCAGCATTAGCTTAGCACACAGTATTAATAGCAGCATGTAGCAATTAGCATACAAGTATGGCTAGTGGTGTTTGTCACTACCCGATCTGCAGCCCTGCCCGATCCGCAGAGCGCCCGTGCGAGATGGTCCGCCATATTGGAGAACTCCATACGGCAACTCTAAAAGGACATCTGACGTCTAGACGGCTGCCCGATTTGCATCGTGCATGCGCGAGTCATAAACGTCTCAAATATCTATAGCCTATAAAGATATTTTGTTATTTTATTTTATTTGAAATAATATGAAGGACATTCACAGTTAATGTAATTATATATAAATTATGAATGTCATACATATTGCACACATTCACAGTCAATATTTCTTCAGTAGCCTATGTATGATAGCTGTCAATCAATTTCTCACTTATTCTGACGATGTACTCAACCCAATAAAATGACCCAATAAAAAGGGTTGTTCAATAAAAGTCAAGTCAAGTTGTAATAACAATAACTCATCTCTCTCGTTCAGATTAATATTGTCGGGTTTTTTGAGTGTTCTTTTTCTTTAGAGTTGCCGTATGTAGTTGTCAAATATAGCGGACCATCTCGCACATGCGCAATGCGGATAGGGCAGGGCTGCAGATCGGGTAGTGACAGTGTTAAAGCAAAAAGCACATTTAATTTTTATAAGCGTTAGCTTAGCACACAATAAAAAACAACAGCATAGCAATTAGCACACAACTAACACTCTTAGCTTTATCTTACCATGTTAGCATAACCTTAATATAAATGGCAGACAAAAGTTAGTATATAGTCTTAAATTCTCATACTTTACCAGCATACAACATTAACAATCACAAGAGTTAGCTTAGCAGTTAGAACACACAATATCTTAGCTTATGGTTACACACATTCAATGCCGGCCGTTAGCACTAGCAGTTAGCATCACAGCAGTACATGTATAGTGTACAGTGAGTCAGGAGGGGGAGGATGATGCACACATAAAGATAGCTTACTGAACTCTCAGAGGGACAGGGGAAGGCCTAATGGTATCCTTAGGCCATATCCTGCATGCTAACACTGATGAGCTGTTTCTCTATATGGCTCTTTCATTACCAAATGACAGTCTTCCAGTGTTAGGCTGCTTTTTACTGACTGTCTCCTCCAGACTAGATACAGGACCATGAACGCTGCTCTCCTCGATGTCTGTCATGGGCCTTGACTGAACCTGCGAACTCGCAGCTAAAGGATGGTCTCGCTAACCGCTGGCTGAACCCTGTCACCAGGCTGATTACCAATCTGTCCCTGAGGAGATGTGTGAAGAAGAGTCATACTGGGTGCAACAGCATGTCACAGCATGTGTCCTCAGCAAAGCTCTCTGTCTGAGCTGAAGGTCACCATGTGATGCTTTAATCATATTTATGCTCCGTACTTGAGTAGGCTAGGGTACAGTATATTCCACTACTGCCAAAATCTCATCACTTTTAGTGAAAAGACGGACTGGGTTACAGAACGTTTATAATATAACAGTAGGCCTACAACATTTGTCTTTTGAATATACAGTGTGAACATATTTACTTTGCAAAAGAGCTTGCTCCATGACAATCAATTAGTATTTGGTAGTAAAATGACAGCTTGCAAGCTAACTAGCTAGTTTTCCTTTCCTGATAACTCCTTAAAACAAAATGCCAGGAGAGAATTAGCGGCACAGAATAAAGGGGAAACTGAGAACATCTAAAATGTTATATGTGATGTTACATTTGACCACTGGTTTTCTTGACTTTTGGAGGTCTTCCCTACAAGAAAGCCAATCAAAGTGAGAACAAAATGTAACTTCGCGTCTACAGCGTGTGTGTGTTTCACCCTGAGGCCAACTGTAAGCCCTGTGTAAAATATTTAAAATATAAAACAAAGTATAACCAGCTCTGGTCGTCGTGTAACCTTCTTGTGTTTATACACGTTCATCTGCAACGTTTTTTCTGCCAACATGGTGAAAGTCAGCTGTAACGTTTCCACACAGATCCCAGAGCAGCCGGCTGCAGATCAGCCTAAGGAGCTTCCTCCATGCTTCACAGAGCGGAGACCTTATTCCTCACATTTCATCCCACTCGTTGTGATGTGACAGTTTGCTGGTCCGCTGCACACTCACTGTCACTGTGTATCGCTGCAGGCATGATGTATGCGCCACTGCCTGGGTGCTCGCTGTGATACAGTGCCGAGCACAGTGTAAATCCCGTTTGATATTCACACACTTCACTGATTGTAACGTCCTGTTGACCCTCTGTGCTGGTGTGAGCTTATATAACGCCAGCTGTGTGTCTCTGCACTGAATTCATCTACATTTATTCTACATGGTGGAAGGAATTAGTGTGATGTTGCTTCTCTTCAGATAGAGTTAACACTGACAAACTGGAGCCTAGAATTATTCAGTATTATTAGAATACTATCCAGGCCTTAGTTTTGGTTCCTAAGGTGAAACATTTCACAATAGGCTTACTACAGTAGGAAAACATCTACATGTACTACACTGTACGAAAGCATAGTAGTGACTTCCCACCTTAAATTAAAAAACAATGCTTCGGCAAAAATAATTAAAACATATAGTTTTCTTAATTATCGAAGCCTCTGCTTTCTTTTCCGTTGTAAACAAAAAGTATAACCATGTATAACAGATAATAAGTCAATAAAACTAGGAGCTTAACCTCCTACATTCATTCATGAACCTTGACATTTCCAAAGGTTGTGTTCGTTTCAGAATTTTCCAATTTCAGAATTGACCAATAGCTAATATAACTTGAACTGAAAATAAGGACTCACTTACAAAAAGTAACAGTACACAATATGTCTTCTGAATATACAGTATCAACATATTGTCCCCATAGCAACCGAGCAAAATAGCTTTCTAAGTGACAATCAAGTAGTATTTGCTAGTAAACTGACAGTTTCCAAGCTAACTAGGTATCTTTTCCTTTCCTCATGAGAATAAAACACCAGAAGAGAATCAAGCCTTAACCCTATTCTGCAAGGTGCATGGATACATTTAGCTGTGACAATATCTGGTGCGACTAGCCGGTTCATACACAGAGGAGAATACCAAACCACAAGAAGACACAAACTATATTCCTTTACCATGCTGTAACAGAATTTGAGACCTAAAAGGGTCAAACAAATGTTGGGAACTTCTGCATTTAGGGTAAAAAGTCCTTCTTTCTTACTGTCTTTCTCCCCATGTTAACCTACTTCTTTCTCTCTGTCCTCAGCAAAAAGAGAGAACCTGTCCTCTCCCCCCCCCCTCACTGTCTTTCTCAGTGAACCAGTTGTATTAGTATGGAGTGAGCGAGCTGCTACCACTGCAGAGCGAGCTGGAGCCATTCATTACCATACTGCTCCCACACTGCAGAGGGCGAGAGACACTGATACATACAGAGAGAGAGAGAGAGAGAGAGAGAGAGAGAGGGGGAGACTTGTGCTGCAGAATGTGACACAGGTCAGACCGCCATCATCTGTTATTTTTAGATCCATAATCCATACATCACTGTCAAATTAGTGCTTAGTCGGTCTCAATACTGTAAAGTCATCACGTCACGATGGAGGTTATCGATCGCCTCAACTTCACACTTTCCATATCACTACTGCTCATGTTTCTTTAAAATTGATGTCAACCATCCTGGTGAGATGATCGTCTCAAAGAGAAAAGGGGTTCCTCTCTATGTTTGCCAACAGAGGGCGCTCAAAACACAGTCAGTGTTTAATAAACTACACTTAATGATAGATTTACAAATCAAAACATTATAGGAAATCCCGTTTTGTTATCTACCGTCAGATGAAAGAATGTATCAGTTTCCTTTGTGTTCCTGCGCCTATTGCCTTCAAAGTTGTGGTTCCTACCTGGAAAGCAGTTGTCCAACCTGAACTGAATCACACATCGTAAAAGGTTAAGAATAAAAGCCACCTCAAAGTGTGTTTGCTTGTAAGTCGTCAAAAGTAAATAAAGTTTTATGTTCTGCCTGTAAATTGAGGCTGATCTCCAAGCTGTCAGGAATGCACCATTATTTACTTTCCACCATTTGTAATCTTCCAAAAATGTTGACCCCAGTTTCAAACCCTAACATTTTTCAATTTGAAAGCAATATACTGTATTTGTGTTTAAGAACTGCACTGACAATCATTTCAACACCCGACAGAATTTTCTAAGGTATTACAAATTACATTTTTGATCGTAAACCTCTTTAAAAACTGTTCGCCCCTCTCCCCTCTGGCAGGAGGCTGCGCTCCATCGGGACCAGAACCTCTCGCCACCTGAACAGTTTCTTCCCCTCCGCTACCAGCCTCTTAAACAAGGCCCGGCCCCCCCGCTGACACTTTACCTCTGCCACACAATGTCATACTCCTTCCTGCACATATTCTGATTTCACATTTCAGTTTATATGCAACAATTAATTCATAGCATTCTATTTCCATGTAAATTACTGCTTTATTTTATTTTTATTTTATTGCTATTTAACTTTATTTTATCACGGTGTAAAAGATTTTGTGTTTTATATTAGATTTCTTGTTTTTTATATTTTATGTATGCACCATGACATCAAGTCAAATTCCTAGTATGTGCAAACCTACCTGGCAATAAACCTGTTTCTGATTCTGATAAAGGAAAGAAAAACATTAACTTAGTCTCACTTTTTGTATTGTTTAAACATTTTTACTCCAGTGTTACCAGATGTATTTAAGTACTTCTTCCACCACTGGACGCAAGGAGTATCTGGATACACATCGTACACACCGTGTTATCAACCATTACAGATGGATGGATGAGTAGTGCTGCTCTAACAGCTGTTATGTAAGAAACAAAATAATATAATAATTATGCTCAGTGCCTGTGTGTACAATCACGCTGTATCATTTGAAAATGTCAAAGAGCTTATGTAAGCACTGAATATGGCACTCCAGGTGTGTGTGTGTGTGTGTGTGTGTGTGTGTGTGTGTGTGTGTGTGTGTGTGTGTGTGTGTGTGTGTGTGTGTGTGTGTGTGTGTGTATGTGTTTGAGTGTGTGTTTGAGTGTGTGAAATACAAGGTATCTTTGGAGAGTTTGGTCCCTCAATGAAATCTTCAAGAAAGTTCTGTTGATTTGAACACGTTTGGGCAAAATAATATTTTAAAAGCTACATTAAAAGCATAATGAAATCAACATTTAGTGCTATATGCTGCAAAACATCTTAATTAATTTTAAATATTTAAAATCTGCTGATATTTACAGAAGATGTTTCTATAATTAGATCAAATACAGCTTGAAATTGTTTAAAAGGCAGAGACAGAACCCTTCATTTCCCAGCATGCCTCCTGCCTGTCCTCAGATTACAGGCCACTCTCATCTGATTATAATCTCATTTCAATCTCATTAGTTCATCTAACGTCAGCCTGTCGCTGAATCACATGCACACACACAAGGAGGACACACACACACGTCATATATCAGTCATCACTGATTAACATTTGAAGGATTTGTTTAAAAACACTGCACATGCATTTATGTTTACGTATCTTTTCAACATCTGGTTATGTGCAACAGATAGCAGCTAAATGAATGTTAGGGCTGCAACTCTATCCATCCATCCATCTGAGTGAGAGATGCTGCACTTCAGTTTTTAGCAGCTCCAGAAAGAAGGCCATGCCAACAGTGTTGTTAAGGGCAACGGTTGCAAATGAAGAAACATGTTGTCACGGTAACACGGGCTGCGTGTGTCTGTGTGTGTGAGTGCATATGCATGTATGTGTGTGTGTGTTTTAAATAGATCCTTCACTGCTGCTGCTCACAGTTGATTTACAGTTTCCAAAAGGTTACATCTGCGCACGCACACACACACACACACACACACACACACACACACACACACACACACACACACACACACACACACACACACACACACACACACACACACACACACACACACACACACACACACACACACACACACACACACACACACACACACACACACACACACACACACACACACACACACACACACACACCCACACACAATGTATTGAAGCTATTTCAGAAACATGGTTACAATGAGGGGCCGTAAAGCCTTTGGAGAGCCTTTACATGCACAAAAACCTATACAACACACTAGAGGGAAGGGAACACCATGATAGGGTCCCTTTAGGAAAGTGAATAAGCATGTATTTTTAAAATGTCCAACCTCTCCTTCAAGAGTATTTTGATACTTAAAGCTGAAGTGTGGAACTTTTGCCTCCCCCTCTGGCAGTGAGAATAATTACATCATGGGGAAGATAATATTAATGGAGCAGCAGCTAAAGGGAGTGGATGCTCCAGATAAAAAGGAAACTCAGCATTTCTAGGAAGGATTCAGGTTAAAAATGTGCATTGGAAGATTTATAGAGAGCAGTCCTGGTTGCAGGAGAGAAGAGGCCACACACTCGGGTTAACTCTGAGAGCTTTCCATGGCATTGTGTGCACTATTTGGAAAGGATTTGAAGATAAAAGACATTTGCTTATATGTAAAAGTCTCGCAACTCCAGCTCTAAATCCACAGTACTGTAGAATTGTGGAGCGTTGTGAGAGGAAACATGGCAACACGCTTTCTGTGAGGAGCTCTGAGGAAGGACAATATTCTATTGACAATATAGAGGGCGCTATTTCATCCACAATTTACATGCATGATATCTTTCTTTCTCTCTCTCCACAGCAACCTAACGGCCCAGACGCCGGCTCTGCACACACACCGTACACTCACACAAACACACACTCACACAAACACACACTCACACACACACAGTTAGACCCCAGGGTGTTGTCCTGCGGCTCGGCTCTGAGAGGTAATTCATCACTTCTCTATTCATATCAACTAGCCTAGTTTACCCTGCAACACACACACACACACACACACACACACACACACACACACACACACACACACACACACACACACACACACACACACACACACACACACACACACACACACACACACACACACACACACACACACACACACACACACACACACACACACACACACACACACACACACACACACACACACAGGTGCAGGGCAGGCTGCTGATATTTAACTATAGTGCGGCTCCATTCAACAAGCCTGCGGCAGTCAGCACTACTGCTGCAGCTCACACACACACACACACACACACACACACACACACACACACACACACACACACACACACACACACACACACACACACACACACACACACACACACACACACACACACACACACACACACACACACACACACACACACACACACACACACACACACACACACACACACACACACACGGTGATGCTGTCACACTCTCCTAACAGCGAGCAGATACTGTAGCTCACCTTCATCCAACAAACCTGGCAACCCTGTTTGCTGAGTTTCTATTGGTCAGTCTATCAAATCACATATATTACGGTCTATTGAATTATTCCAAATGACCTCTTTATGGTGTCTTATTATGGTATTTTCTTATGTTCGTATCCCATCTTATCAGCACAGCAGGTCCAGTGTTTGACACATGTTGCAGACTACACAGCCACCTGTATGTAAATGTGTGTGTCCACTCAGGTCTATCATTACAGCAAGACGTTGGTCCCAAAGTTACCAAAGGAAGGAAAAAAACAAGTCACTATCAACTCATCGATTGGTGGGATAATCGTTGCAGCTTTCCTAAAAAAAAACCTGGACAAGAGACTCAATGAACAGATAACCAGCCGCCACAAGTCACAGCGTTGAGCGGGAAGGAGTCAAAGGTCATTGACCAGGAGTCGATAAAACATCAAGAGATAATAAAATATTGATATATGATTAAAAGCTTGGGGAAGAAGGGAATGTGACTCCTGATATGGACGAGAGACGATCCACTGGATGCAGAAGCAAGCTGAAGCTGCTTCTATCTCTTCACGTTTCACCCTGATCTAATATCATTAAAGAGTAGATTTAACAGAATACACCTGTATTTAACTGAGTTCCTGTCCTCAGTATCTGTCCTTTCTGTGTTAATTGTCGTGTAATGTGTCAGTGCCAATTAACCAAATGTGTGTGTCTGTGTGTGAGTGTGTGTGTGTGCACCTGATTCTTATCCTGTCAGCAGCGTCTTATCTTTAAAGCACCTCCCAGGCTTAATCATCATTAATGCGTTCAGAAACCATCAGAAGTGCCTCTTCTTCTGCAGCAGAGCAGGTACAGCGCAGTTGAAAGGGAAACATGTTTCACTTGGTGGCCATTTTCTTAGCACTATGAATTTCCTTTAATGCCTTCAGATCTCTCATAAATCACAGAGTAATTCAAGAACTGCACGCTGAAATGTCCCTGTGGTCTGGTTTATGTTGGACAAACTAAAAGACCTTTCAATAGTTGCACATCATGCAGGTTAGGCTATACAGTAGCTCAGCAATATGAACAGGCTAACCAGGGCTTTTCAGCGTCATAAACGTTTGGGGTAAATGATAAATGGACTGTACTTATATAGCGCTTAGGACTAGGGCTGAACGATTCACCGATTTTAAATCGAAATCGCAATTTGAAATGCTGCGATTATCAAATCGCAAAGCCTGCAATTTTTTTAAAACTTTTTTCTTTTTTTTTTACATTTCTTTTAGGTTTTTTTTACATTTTATTTTTATTTCTTTTTTCTTCTTGTGTGTCAGTCATCCACACAAATCAGAAGTGCTGTGCTCCACATGTACCAGCCATTGTTAACCAATCAGAAGTGGCCCATGATAGAAGGTGATAGACAGATTGATCCAATCACCTGCCAAGTGTTTTTAAAGTGCCTGCCCTTTCCAAATGGCTTCCAATGGAGCTCTCCTAGATGGTTTGGTGAATCAAACCGTCTGAGTCAGGTTAGTAATGCTCCATCACATGTTTCTATCACAGGGTGAATCTGAAACTGAAGCTTGACTTTAAAGCAACCCAACGGAAGTTTCATGTAAGTTTAGTTTTTTCACTCGTAGCTCGGGCTGCTAGAGACGGGAGCACGTTGATGCGACCTTCCTAGGCGGAGATATGGCCGCATAACAATAAGCTTCCGTTGGGTCGCTTAAAAAAAAATATCTCAAATCGAATCGCAATATTTGTCAAAATCGTGCAGCCCTATCTAGGACCTAACATTCACACACATTCACACACCGTTGGCTATGCCGTTGGAAGCAACTCAGGGTTAAGTATCTTGGCCAAGGATACATCGACATGTTGACTGCATGGGCTGGGATCGAACCCACAACCTTCTGGTTGAAAGACGACCGCACTCCCTCGTAATAACAAAAATCTCAGTCTCTCTTTGAGGCGTTTACTGAACATGGTCGACCCTTTCTATAATTTCTTACACATTTAAGAACTATTTTACTACAAAATAAGTCCTTTCTCAGTGATACTTTTGGCCTAACTAAAGATCTAAAGAACTGAATTTGTCCCATTTCCAATAATGGATTACACTTTATGAAAACATTGCATGTACTCTTCATGTTTTTTACCTTTGAAGTTTGCACCTGTTTCAGCTGCTACTGCCGGAAGAAGTTTGGATAACTGTCTGTTTACCAAACACAATGTTTAACTTCAAACACGCTACATTCAAATATACAAAGGTTGCATTTACACTCTGACTATTGCTCCACGTTCTCCTCTCTTTCCTCCTAACAGCACACAGCCTTGTTAAAGCTTTCTAAAGATATTCCATCTGGCGGTCATCCAGGAAGTCTCTCTATTTCTAATGTGTGTCTCCTGTGACCTGAAGCATCCTTTTTACACACCAACACAGAAACAGTGACTGATTCAGACTCCAGTCCCTCTTCACACCTCCTCTGGTCACCTTCACTAACTGGGGGCAAACATGTGTTTTCTTCAGGGTCACAGCAAACTACACAAAGTCACGGATTCTGTTTTTGGTGCAAAGGAAAATTGGATTGGATTTTTCTCTGAAGACAGACATAAACCTACTGCAGCAACAAGAATCAGATGTTAGCACTTGGTTTATATTATAAATGGTATCTTTTTAAAGATATAGAAAGGGAAAATGTTTTTTGTTACTTATCGGTGGAGTCAACTTGGGTTTAAGTTTTATATTTTTAACATTCATTGTATTTATCCAGGGTATATGCAGGAATCCTGAAGTCAGATGTAATCCCTTTTAAGAACCTTTCCATACATTTTAAGACCTCATCGCCACTTTGAGTTCTAACCGGTTACCTTGGCGACACACTTTACCTCACATTGACTATATACAGTATTGATTGTCCTTCCTCCTTATCTTCCAACCATTTGGACGCAAACTAGCATTTCCCCATAACGATGTTGCTTAACAACCGGCGTAAATGGACCTTCGCGCGCCATCAAGCAGTGAGCTTATGTCTAACTTATTTTAATAAATGCTATAACATAAAATTAAAACCTGACTTATTGTGTTTTCAAAATCATATATTTCCAAATTAGCCCAGTAGAAAAAGTCTTTCTTACAGTGGCAATGACTAAAGATAGACATTGAATCACTCTGGCCTCCACCATAACCATCACCCAGTGATGTCACTTAAACTCATAGCCGAGGTTTCACAATCATGTACGAGACCGCTGGCAGCTTCTTTCCCAGCATGCAGTGCGGACTGTCCCTCTCGGGTTTTGCAGTAGTGTGGATGGATTACCAGCGATGTCATCAGACCGAGACGCACAGCAGCAGCAGACATTTTTCTAGCAGCGACACAGCAGACACTGCACCGCTGGCCTCAAAACACACAGCAACGCAGCATGGCCCCGTTTACAGGAGACGGGGTGAGATTATCCAAATGCTGTTCCTTTTGTTCTATCCGACTAGAGGACGGATGGAGATAAAGAAAACTAGATCTGACTTTCTGCTTTCACTCAGTCAGAGAGGATGATTCACACATCCAGCTCTGAAGACAGCCTCTGGATTACATTACATTTAGCTGACAGTTTTATCCAAAGCAACTAACAATAGGGCCAATTCAATCATTAAGATATTAACTCAGAACAGAAAGAACACTAGCTTTTTTTGGTAGATGTTAATGGCCTATAGGTGAAGTCGAACAGGTGGGTTTTCAATCTGGAACCAAAGATCTGTAGACTTTTATATTTTTCTGATCAATGTGGAGCCTGTTTTAACTTTATGGAGTAAACTGGTAATACAAAAATTGTTAATAGAAAATAGCTCTCATGTACAAATCTTGACACGTATGGACACTAAAACTGGAAAGAAACCTGAAAAAATCATTAATAAGATCAAACATGCTAGAGTTTCATTTCAAACAATATCATAAAAAAATATAAATCACAGCATAGTAACTTTGATTTACTTTAACACTTCTCTAGAGTGATTGTTTTTAGAAGTTGATTTGTAACTTGATCTTTTTCAGTCCATTGCAGCCACTCTATTTTATATGGTGGTGGGAGACTATTTATTTTACTCATTTTCACACAAAGATGTCCCAAGTGAAGTCCTTAGTATTGTGTCTAATCCAGACATACTTTAATGGATTTCTATTGGCTCAAATAAACCCAGTGAAATGCTATTCTTTTCTCTAGTATTCATCTCTACCATCTATATATGTATTATACTTTCTCTAGTGCTGAATAAACGCTCAGAAGTAAGCTTTCCAACTGAGCGTAAAGTGTGATCTCTCTTTACAGTTAAACTCCAACTTCTCTTCTCCAACATTAAAGTGTGCATCGTATCCTGTGTTCAGTGTAGAGCTGGACAGACGCACGGTAATATAAAACTCACATCTTTACATCAGCCGGCTGCCAGGATATTCTCTGAGCCATCTGTGTGCCGTGAGATCTGCTGCCAAATATCTGCTTTACAACAGGACTTCACACGCTGAGTGACGGGCTGTAATGTAACTAAACGCTTACAAATGAACACGTATTAAAAACGTTTTACACTCAGGTGAATACAGGCGGGGGTTGTTATTAGTGACAACACATCCCTGACGGCACCAATCTGTCTGAATCTGGATCTCATATCCAAATCAGATCGAATTTGAACTCAATCAAAAAATCTAAGTTTTTAACAGTTTTCTCTCCTGTCTTGCAAACCGTCTGTATATATAAACTTTGTGTCTATAAGAGAAATATAGTTTAACCATTTATAACTTTCTTGTCGGTTGAAGCGATTTATTCAATCAAACTGACTGAGACAAAGAATTTCCCAGAAAAAAGTATATATCATTTTCACTTCAACACTTGAAAGGTGGGGGGTAGGTAATTAACTTCAGAAACACTTGCTCTTAACATCCCGATAGCAATGAATACATTAAATGCTTTGACAATAAATACATAAAAATGTCAGCTGTGGAAGCCGTAGTGCTGTAAAAAGCACGACCAATCATCTGAGCCGGGCCCGGCTAAAAATAACTGGATGGCCTACCTGCCTGTCAGCCTTCAATCTGTGCACAAACTTATCTC
>NC_136902.1:8170437-8225437 GCF_949606895.1 Notothenia rossii
TATTTCCAAATTAGCCCAGTAGAAAAAGTCTTTCTTACAGTGGCAATGACTAAAGATAGACATTGAATCACTCTGGCCTCCACCATAACCATCACCCAGTGATGTCACTTAAACTAATAGCCGAGGTTTCACAATCATGTACGAGACCGCTGGCAGCTTCTTTCCCAGCATGCAGTGCGACTGTCCTCTCGGGTTTTGCAGTAGTGTGGATGGATTACCAGCGATGTCATCAGACCGAGACGCACAGCAGCAGCAGACATTTTCTAGCAGCGACACAGCAGACACTGCACCGCTGGCCTCAAAACACACAGCAACGCAGCATGGCCCCGTTTACAGAGACGGGTGAGATTACCCAAATGCTGTTCCTTTTGTTCTATCCGACTAGAGGACGGACGGAGATAAAGAAACTAGATCTGACTTTCTGCTTTCACTCAGTCAGAGAGGATGATTCACAAATCCAGCTCTGAAGACAGCCTCTGGATTACATTACATTTAGCTGACAGTTTTATCCAAAGCAACTAACAATAGGGCCAATCAATCATTAAGATATTAACTCAGAACAGAAAGAACACTAGCTTTTTTGGTAGATTTTAATGGCCTATAGGTGAAGTCGAACAGGTGGGTTTTCAATCTGGAACCAAAGATCTGTAGACTTTTATATTTTTCCGATCAATGGGGAGCCTGTTTTAACTTTATGGAGTAAACTGGTAATACAAAAATTGTTAATAGAAAATAGCTCTCATGCACACATCTTGACACGTATGGACACTAAAACTGGAAAGAAACCTGAAAAATCATTAATAAGATCAAACATGCTAGAGTTTCATTTCAAACAATATCATAAAAAATATAAATCACAGCATAGTAACTTTGATTTACTTTAACACTTCTCTAGAGTGAGAGTTTTTAGAAGTTGATTTGTAACTTGATCTTTTTCAGTCCATTGCAGCCACTCTATTTATATGGTGGTGGGAGACTATTTCTTTTACTCATTTTCACACAAAGATGTCCCAAGTGAGTCCTTAGTATTGTGTCTAATCCAGACATACTTTAATGGATTTCTATTGGCTCAAATAAACCCAGTGAAATGCTGTTCTTTTCTCTAGTATTCATCTCTACCATCTATATATGTATTATACTTTCTCTAGTGCTGAATAAACGCTCAGAACTAAGGTTTCCAACTGAGCGTAAAGTGTAATCTCTCTTTACAGTTAAACTCCAACTTCTCTTCTCCAACATTAAAGTGTGCATCGTATCCTGTGTTCAGTGTAGAGCTGGACAGACGCACGGTAATATAAAACTCACATCTTTACATCAGCCGGCTGCCAGGATATTCTCTGAGCCATCTGTGTGCCGTGAGATCTGCTGCCAAATATCTGCTTTACAACAGGACTTCACACGCTGAGTGACGGGCTGTAATGTAACTAAACGCTTACAAATGAACACGTATTAAAACGTTTTACACTCAGGTGAATACAGGCGGGGCTGTTATTAGTGACAACACATCCCTGACGGCACCAATCTGTCTGAATCTGGATCTCATATCCAAATCACATCGAATTTGAACTCAATCAAAAATCTAAGTTTTTAACAGTTTTCTCCCCTTTCTTGCAAACCGTCTGTAATAAAACGTTGTGTCTATAAGAGAAATATAGTTTAACCATTTATAACTTTCTTGTCGGTTGAAGCGATTTATTCAATCAAACTGACGGAGACAAAGATTTCCCAGAAAAAAGTATATATCATTTTCACTTTAACACTTAAAAGGTGGGGGGTAGGTAATTCACTTCAGAAACACTTGTTGTTATATTCCATGGAATGCTCTTAACATCCCGATAACGATGAATAAATTAAAGGCTTTGACAATAAATACATAAAAATCTCATCTGTGGAAGCCGTAGCGCTGTAAAAAGCACGACTAATCATCTGAGCCAGCCCGGCTAAAGTAACGGCCTACCTGCCTGTCAGCCTTCCTTCTGTGCACAAACTTATCTCGTGCCCTCATTGGTCATGTGCGCGTTCATGTGTGTTGGGGGAGGGGCTCTGCAAGGAAGTCCGAAGGAGGGGCAGATTTTTTTCGGCTGCGTACTTTCAAATTCTAGCACACTCGAGCTGGTTTCTCCATTCTTACCTACCCCACCTTTAACTCTATGGTATCTATTTTGAAATACATTGAGGAGGATCGTTACACAATCTGGGAATTTAGATTGGGGAAACCACAGATATACTGTAGTAGCTCTACAGTCTTCTTTCAAAACAAGTAGACATCTTGATCAGATGGTGGTGATAAAGGAAAGAGATGGAAGTCACTAAAGTTATTTACAAAACATTTTCCAACAACCTTGAATGCAAGAAGGAATTTAAAGTAAATGTGATGAGTAGCTGCGGATATATTTCATGTTGTTAAAGAAAGGCAACATCAAAAAACTAAAGCCAAAAGAGATCAGATAAGATCGGGCTTTATTCATCCCGAAGAAATTGTTGTGCCAGAGTTACAGAAAACAATAAACACAGCAGCAAAATAATAATAAAACTGTACACTAACGGTGCAGTAAAAAGAACAATTCAATAACTGCAGAAACATAGACGGTCACATCATTAATGTACATTATAACAGTATTTGGTATTTAGTAGTGCAAAAAACCGTAGTGGTAGTTAAAATCTTAAACTGTGTGAGAGATGAGGTAAGTTAGCATTGTTAGCATGTTTAGCTCGTCGGTGTGTGTACTTCCTGCTCGGTCACAGTGATGTCACTCTGCATCACAGCGACTCAGCTGAAATGCTAATGTGTGAGCGAGCGGATGGAAAAAGCTGCAGAGTGTGTCTGCTGTTATGAAACCAACGGCACTTTCTCCTCCTCCTCCTCCTCCTCTTCAGTTTACTGAGCTGTTGCCATGACAACGCAGCATTTATCCCTCCCCCAGGGAAGAGGGGGGGGGGGGCACCTTCAGCAGCTCCATGTCTTATTTCCATGTTGCCAAATATAACTGACGACGGACTGACAGAGGGAGAGGGACATGACGCTGAGCACGATTTACAAACTGTGTGTGTGTGAGAGAAAGAGTGTGTGTTTGAGAGAGAGGGAGTGTGTGTCTCAACATGCAGGTCAGCTGTAGAATAATTACACCATCAATCAATGAGACTCTCTCTCTCTCTCTCTCTCTCTCTCTCTCTCTCTCTCTCTCTCTCTCTCTCTCTCTCTCTCTCTCTCTCTCTCTCTCTCTCTCTCTCTCTCTCTCTCTCTCTCTCTCTCCTCTCTCTCTCTCTCTCTCTCTTCTCTCTCTCTCTCTCTCTCTCTCTCTCTCTCTCTCTCTCTCTCGACTTGACTACGGTGAGCGGAGAGGACATGTGAGTTTTTGCCATTAAAAGAACATTTCAGTAATAGAGAGATAATCTTAGAGGTTTGGGTAGATCGAACATGATGGGTTTCATTTGACTGAGAAGCTGAGAAGCTGTTTCATAAAGATGCCATGTGACTTTGGCTTTCATTTGATTCAATCGTGTGCTGCCAGTCACTCCTCAGACTGTCTGTCTTTTTCTCCAGATGGTGCATGTCCAACTGAGAAAAACAACTCTTTAAAACTAACCAAAAAATATAAGGGCAAATTATTTTTGACTCCACAAACCAAGGCGGAGCGAGGCTTCAAGCTAAATGCTAACATTACCACGTTAACATGCTCAAAATGAATCCAATATATAATCTTTATCATGTTGTTTTAGTGCATTAGCATGGAATAACTTCCAGGTGGCACTGGGCAAAGTCTAAGAGACCAAGTTAGAATAGAATGGGAGGGATGAAACTAGGGCTGCTCAATTAATCGTATTTTAATCGCAATTACGATTATGGCTTGCAACGATTACGAAAACAACTTAATCTAAAACAAAACGATTATTTTGTAATTATTATTATAACTTTTTTTTTTTTTTTTTAAATAACTTTTTTTTTTTTTAATTATACTTAAAGTCCAGGGTAATCAACTGTTAAAAACATACTGTTCACATTTTTCTTCTCCAATAAATTGATGTTTTCAAAGTAAATGGATAATCGTTTTTAATAATCGTGATGTCAATTATTGACCCAAATAATCGAGATTATGATTTTTGCCATAATCGAGCAGCCCTAGATGAAACCCTCTTTAATGGTCACTCATGCAGAGCACACAGCACACAGTGAAATGTGTTCTCTGCTTTTAACCCATCCTAGTACCAGAAGTCTAGAACTAGGAGCGCTGGGCAGCTATTGCACAGCGCCCGGGGAGCAATGGGAGTGAGGGGGGAAGGGGGATGTCCGGTGCTTTGCTCAAGGGCACCACGGCAGGGCAGCAGGTAAACTGGGACCTCTCCAAGTACACAGTAAAATCCAGAGTGTTAATTGAACACTCTGAGATAAGGACCATATGTTCACTGGCTCTCAGTGTTAACATTGACTCTTTAAGTGTTCATGTAACACTTAAGGGTTCATTTAACACTTAAATCCCTCCCTTTTAGTGTTAATTTAACACTTAAAGAGTCAATTTTAACACTGAGAGCCAGTGAATATGTTCCTTATCTCAGAGTGTTAAATTAACACTCCGGATTTTACTGTGTACCAGTCCACACTCCATATTTTAGGTCTGGTCGAGGACTTGAACCGGCGACCCTCAGTCCAAGCGCCTACTGACTGAGCCACTGCCGAACAATTATTACAATTATTCATTTCTCAAATATATTTGTGTGCATGGACTGACATGCATTGACAGAAAGCCGGGCTGAACAAATACTAGACGATATTTAAATGAAGTGAAATTTAGCGCAACATATCAACAGTTGAGACGTCTAAGCCCTACAAAAAAAAAAACTTTAAAAGCAGAGAATGTGAACTTAAAACATTCATTTAGATTAGCCACAAACCCCAAGTGCCCGTGGTATGAGATACAAATGTAATGAAAAGTTTACACACTAAACAACTGTTTTAGGACAAAGTTACTTCCTGGTCCTCGTCCTCGTCCAAATTGTTTTCTGCAGGTGAAACAAGTGAATCTCACTTTTTAACTTCCTGTGTTAAATGGTGAGTCACGCTGCTGATCATCTACAGCTGGTCTGACGCACACCTCAGAAATGGGAATCATGGATTAAAAAAGATCGATGAGCGATGGATAAACAAGCTGATCTATGGCCCGATAGGTCCTAACACATCGATCCAGACACATTTAATCTTCCAACCGGGGGGGGGGACGTGGAGGTGGAGAGGAGCTTTTATCACAACTCACTGACGTGGAGGATTAAAAGCTTTTACAAACTAGTACTAAATCATTGAAGTCAGTCGGGTAGGCTAAGTATGGGTGGATATTTGATATTGTTCATGGACAATATTTTAGAGCCTAGTAACTTTTCGATGCCTCAACCTGAAACTAAGTGTTTCTGCTTTCTGAGAATAAGTATCAGTCTGACATCACACAGCAAGTTATAGTTATAGGCCAAGAAAAAACTTAAAGATGTCCCCTTTAAGTCTCCTCTTAAGAGTTCATACAGTATTTACATATTATTTTTAGCCTCTACCGTGACATGTCTCCATCCTTTAATATTCAAAAAGCTCTACATTTTTCTCATACTACCTCTTTTCACCCTCTGTCTGAAACCAGAGCCCAGTCTGCTCTGATTGGTTAGCTGGCCAGCTCTGTTGCGATTGGTCAATCGTTTAGAGATGTCCCGCCCCTTAGCCTATCACGTATAATGTGTTGGTCAGCGCTACCCAATGGAAACAGAGTGCTACATAGTGATGATAATATGTTCGTAAGTAAACAAAGGAGTCCAATGGGGGCATTCACAACCAATCACAACAGGACCGGCCAGCTAACCAATCAAAGCAGACTGGGCTCTGGTTTCAGACAGAGGGTGAAAAGAGGTGCTACAGCACAGGCAAGTTAAAATGTCACAGTAGAGGCAAGAAATACAAAAAATCACCTTAAAAAGGAGCATAACAGGGCCCCTTTAACTTTAACATGTCTCAGAGTAAGAACCCTTATTAAACACATGATTTTAACAACGAAGATGTGTGAACGTTGACACATGAGATTTATAGTAATATGCTGAATCTGCTGACCAGGAAATATATAAAGAGGAAGCTGCAACACATCTAATATCCCACACATGCAGCACAATGTGTGATCTGACCTCATTTAAAAGAGCCTGTGTGCTCGTCTTAAATCGGCCTCCTGGCTGATCTGAATACTTTAATTGGTACCATTTGTTGGTGGAAACATGTTTAGCTCAGGACTATCAGATGCTGATGAGGTGCTTTCAGCCGACCTCCGATAAATACTGAGTCAGGACTTTTAGCTTCCACACACACATGCACACAACATGGAGCGAGTAAAATAAAGAGTAAAATAATTGTTTAAAAAGGAACAAGGAGGGTTTCGCTGTGAGAAAAACTGTGATATTTGATATTTTCCTTGATGTACCCAGGTAGAAGAAGAGAAAACACACACACACACACACACACACACACACACACACACACACACACACACACACACACACACACACACACACACACACACACACACACACACACACACACACACACACACACACACACACACACACACACACACACACACACACACACACACACACACACACACACACACACACACACACACACACACACACACACACACACACCTGGTGCTGACCGAGCTCATTTACACTCCTGTTATCGTCATCAGCACACAGAGGACGAGATGTCAGCAGCTGTTTACAGAAACAGGGTCAGAGAGACAGAGAGATGCTATCTGGAGTAGAAATTAAAATCGTGTCGACTTCACGTCCACTTTTCTGTTGCTGCGAGCCGAAAGTGACTCTCAGAAGATAAAGAGATATGTAATCTGTATTAAGGTACGGCTGTGATTGTGATCAAATAAAAGAACAACATGTTAAAAAGAAGAAGTATCCATATGGTTGGTTGTATTTTACTTTAAACCTCTTTATTGCAAAGTAACATTTTTCAATTTCCTTTAACTATGTAGAACCAGGGTATATGCAGGAATCCTGAAGTCAGATGTAATCCCTTTTAAGACCTTTTTTAAGACCCTTTCCATACATTATAAGACCTCATCGCCACTTTGAGTTCTAACCGGTTACCTTGGCGACACACTTTACCTCACATTGACTATATACAGTATTGATTGTCCTTCCTCCTTATCTTCCAACCATTTGGACGCAAACTTGCATTTCCCCATAACGATGTTGTTTAACAACCGGCGTAAACGGACCTTCGCGCGCTATCAAGCAGTGAGCGTGCGATGTCCTGTTCAGATGACGTCAAATCCAACGGGATGCCATAAATAAACTACACAGAATCACACGACACACCTACGTAATGATTACATTCAGGCAGACTGTAGAATACAACCTCTTTGGACAATTTATATACTTATTGAAAACAAGTTACAAAATGCAATACCTTGGGAAATGCAGTTTAATACTTTTTAAGCCTTTTTCTCAACTTACATTTTTTTTAGATATTACCTGCTGCTTTTAGGCTTTAACATAGGTGGGATTCCAGCTTATGTCTAACTCATTTTAATAAATGCTATAACATAAACTTAAAACCTGACTTATTGAGTTTTCAAAATCACATATTTCCAAATTTGTAGAATACAAACTCTTTGGACAATCATTTTCGGTAAATTTATTTATCAACTTTTAATACTTTTTAAGACCCCGCGGACCCCCTGAGTACGATGGCACTTTTAACATAAGCCTAAAAACTGGTCTTTATTCAAAGGCCCATAGAAGGGTTTTGTTTGATTTCTTACAAAAAGTGATTTTTCAAAACAGTGGGTAAAAATGCCATGTGTTTTTATATGTAAGAATTAGCTAGAAGTAATACTTTCTTTGAAAACATAGTGGAGTATTAAAATAGCAAAAATTGCATGTACTGTTTCGTAACTTTTTTTAGGGAAAAAAGCATGCAGATGGAGATGGGAAAAGAAATAGAAAATACAATAAAAGACAAATAGAGGAAGATCTGCAGAAGAAAATATAAAAGTAATCGATGCCTCCTCTTTAAATCTCTTTGGCATCGTTTCTCTCCGCTTCTTAACCATGGTGACGGTTCAGATCTGATCCTCTGACTCCTCACACCCACTCTGCAGAGCCACATCCTCCCTCTGTTCATTACCATAACTGCTCTCCATCAGTCACCTCTCTGATCAATAAGATGTCGCCTCACTGACGTCTAATGATGGCGATGGCATCGTCTCATCCACTGACATGTGAGCGAGGACGGCTGAAGACTGAAGGATCTCTAATCATCATCAGCACGGGGGGGGGGGGGGTCATACATCTGTTTTTACTCAGTGATGGACATCTACCAAAGAATCACACTTTAGTATTATGTTGACACAACTGTACTTTACTTGGGTATTTCCATGTAATGTTACTTTATACTTCTACTCGACTAAATGTCAGAGGGATATATTGTACTTTTTACTCCAACCTACAGCTATTTAACTCGTGTTTACATCTAAAAATACATTATACAGACAAAGTACTGCATTAAAATGTATTTCTCAGTCATTAAAAAGAGGGTAATGTAGACTAGGGGTTCCCAACCTTTTTCCCAAAAGCCCCCCCAAATGACTCCTGTTGGAAGTTGCGGAAGTGGAAACAATTCACAAAGGGATTAAACTGTTTAAAACACATGCTCAAAGTAAGCCGGATTTTGCCGATGTGTTTATGTGGATTCAAAAGTCGTAAATAATCTACAAAATGGAGGAGACCGATCTGATCGGAGCAACTGTGACAAATAATCCAACTGAAACCGGCATGGACAATGACTATGTTTTAAAAATGCGCTTATCCAGAAAAGCCTGGTTTGGACACTTTACGGGCAGAAGAAACATTTCTATTAAAGAAAGAATTATACATTTCTGTCTTTTTATGCCTTTAATAGCTACTAACTTGAATTTGTATTCAAATTAATTAAACAATTATTTTTTATATTTGAATTTAGAGACAAGGCTTTTAGTGACAATCATGTATTGCTTTACAATTATATGTAATATAGTAAACTATTGTGAAAAAATTAATCCTGCATATCGAGTACTTTTACTTTCGATACTACAAGTAAGTACATTTAGCCGATAATACTACATTAATTATGAGTATTTATGACTCTGAAATAGAGTTTTGCAAGATGAGCACTTTTGCTATTTGATGCTACTGCTTACAGTATGTTTTCTATGGTCAATTTCAGGACTTTTTTGAGTATTTTAAGACTACAGTTTTTCTATTTTTAATGGAGGAAAGAATCTGAATCTTCCCTGTCTGTGTCAGAGTAATTAAAACATCGATCAATAGCAGAGGCAAACCTTAAAGTCAGAAATTGCTATTATTTCAGTGAGTGTTGTATTCATGCCAGACATTATCACTGCCTAAAAACTACAGACTGTTACTGTACGTAGAATAAAATGATATCTTAACAAAGCAGAGAAGTGTCCCTTAAACTTCTGGTGTATCTCTGTCTGTTCAGGAACTCCCACACTGAGATGCTGCTCTACGCTTCAGCGACAGGACGGTGAGTTCACTTTCTCCCTTCTTCACTCTTGAATCTTTAATACACACTTTTAGGATCATACAGGTGTCTTGCATTTTTTATTTGTCTACTACAGTCCATTTAAAATGTCTACTTTAGGCTGCTGTGTGCAGTGACTCTTGCTGTTGTGCCGTGGTGAGTTCATGTGCGGACACTCACACAGCTGCTACCACATTTTAACTGAACAACTTTAAAACCTGGTGGAGTTTTCTTTCCGTTCATTTTGATATGTGTAGCAAACTATCTTACTGGCTGCCAGCAAACAAGCCAAGGCCAGAGGGGCAAATGTTACAAGGGCTGTCCTTGACTAAAGAAACAAATCGAATAACAATCTTTTATCGGCTATGGATTACAGTTGCAAGAAAAAGTATGTGAACCCCATCTAAGTCACAACAATAGACGAACACAGTCTGCTTCAGCTAAAACCACACAAACAATTATATGTTTTTATGTTTTTATTGAACACACCATGTAAACATTCACAGTGCAGGGTGGAAAAAGTATGTGAACCCTTGGATTGAATAACTGGTTGACCCTCCTTTGGCAGCAATAACCTCAACCAAACGTTTCCTATAGTTGCATATCAGACCTGCACAACGGTCAGGAGGAATGTTGGACCATTCCTCTTTACAAAACTGTTTCAGTTCAGCAATATTCTTGGGATGTCTGGTGTGAATCGCTCTCTTGAGGTCATGCCACAGCATCTCAATTGGGTTGAGGTCAGGACTCTGACTGGGCCACTCCAGAAGGCCTATTTTCTTCTGTTGAAGCCATTCTGTTGTTGATTTACTTCTGTGCTTTGGGTCGTTGTCCTGTTGCATCACCCATCTTCTGTTGAGCTTCAATTGGTGGACAGATGGCCTTAAGTTCTCCAGCAAAATGTCTTGATCAACTTGAGAATTCATTTTTCCGTCGATGATGGCAATCTGTCCAGGCCCTGAGGCAGCAAAGCAGCCCCAAACCATGATGCTCCCTCCACCATACTTCACAGTTGGGATGAGGTTTTGATGTTGGTGTGCTGTGCCTTTTTTTCTCCACACATAGCGTTGTGTGTTCCTTCCAAACAACTCAACTTTGGTTTCATCTGTCCACAGAATATTTTGCCAGTAGTGCTGTGGAACATCCAGCTGCTCTTTTGCAAACTTCAAACGTGCAGCAATGTTTTTTCAGGACAGCAGTGGCTTATGCAGAAATCCAGGTCATTCCAAAGGGTTCACTTTTTCTAGCAACTGTATGTGTTAAATGGACAGATCTGTAAAAGTTACTCCTCCAAAAAATGAATCAAAAGTAGCACTTTAAACCTGCTTTGGTTTAGGGCTGCTCAATTAATCGTATTTTAATTTTAATCGCAATTATGATTTTGGCTTGCAACGATTTTGAAAACAACATAATCGAAATAAAAAGATTATTTATTTTCATTAATATTTTTTTAAATAATTTTTTTAAACAATTTATTTGGGGGTTTTTCAGTTGAATTATAATTAAAGTTCAAGGTAATCAACTGTTAAAAACATACTTTTCAAAACAAAAAAATCAATAAATGGATGTTTTCAAAGTAAATGGATAATCGTTTTTAATAATCGTGATATCAATTATTGACCCAAATAATCGAGATTATGATTTTTGCCATAATCGAGCAGCTTTGGTTGACACGACACATGCTCAGATAGCTCATCAAACATGGAAAAAAAGTTTTTAAAAATGTCATCAGTCGACCGAGACCAAACTGACACGACAACCAAGAGGGTGCACCACGAATATGACCCACGCTTTATGAACTGCAAACCTGAACATTTGTTGTGGGGGACTTTTAAAATGCAAAACTTGACCTAAAAGTTCATTTTAAAAAGGGACATGGTGCAGGATCTATAAATAACAAGGGATAATGTTTGCAAATGCTAGTGTCTGACTCTGCTAAGCCTTTGTAGCATAATAGGAAAATGGAAACTGTATTTAATTAGAATATGCCTTTCATTGCAATACGGCTACAATAAATCCAAATCTATACAAAACTATTATTAAATATATTTCCTAACACTTTAAATGTAATGTTTGATAATGTCCTACAATATGAACTGCTTCATTGCGTGTGTGTGTGAGTGTGTTTGTGCGTCTTGTTTTTCCCTGCTTCAGCCTGAGGTGCTGCAAGGTGCTGCAAAATAAATCAGTGTGAGGGTGTTTTGCATTTTGCTGCATCATGCCCAATACCAAATCACTCAGAAACCAGTGTAGGCAGCTCTCTGCAACATGCTGTCATGCCTCTGTGCGATAATCTGCCCCAGTGCAGTGTGGGATTTATTGGATCACACTCAGTCACTTGAGGAGGCAGGCAGCAGGCAGCCGATTGTACTGTGATTTCATAAAGAACCAGCCTTATCTCCGCTGCTGTCAGACTGCATCATTGTTCTCTGCCTGTTACATCATTGGCAAGCTTGAGGTCAGCTTTTTCTCACGATTTCAGCTGCACCTGAACACCCCATGACTCAGGGATTGGAGGGTTTTTTTCTCAAGATGAACCGAGGTTTGAGAGTCTGAGTCACACTGTACCTCTGTGCACGATCTATTTCACTTTTCGCCTTCTCGTATGAGAGCTTATGAGACAAAGCAATAGTAGTATTAAATCCGTCTCCATGAGTCATCGCTGCGTTTCCTCAGCCTTCAGTTCTGCAGGTCTCTCTCTGAAGCCTCTATTCTTTCCCTCTCTGCGTTCAGTGGAGAGGGGAACCATGCTCTATGTTCCCAACAGCAGTGCGAACTTAGCAAGCGCACCGAGCGAGGTTAAAACCATTTCAACTGTAAGCGAAAAGTGCCGTCCTTCAAACAGGTTTTCCACAGTTGCATAGCAACGGCAATTGCCATGACCGGCGTTTCCCACGGACAACGTTACCGAAGACAAACTGCCTCGTACGAGCATGGGACGACTGCAGCCCTGCATCCTGTGGCCTGCAAGATGTCAACACTTCCTGATAGGATGCTCCTAAGATAGTGTTACCAGGCAACAAACCCCAATTTGAGATTTGACAGAAGTATGTTTTGAGTTAAACTAAATAAGAGCAGAAATCAAAAAGCTACGGAGCTACCTGGTGTTACTATGGTGATCAGTACAGCCGACAACTTCTCTTAAACATAAAGCACAGTGTGTTTACTTCATGGTCTCAGCAAGGACAACCAATCCCTTTGCTTAGCAGAAATATATATTACATAACGCTGCTCAGTCCGCCAAATATCAGTGTTAGAGAAGCTGTGGTGTTTATGTTCTTCTGTCTCTGGAGTCTCATGCTCTCCTGCAACATGAACATTCCTGTTACAACCGTTTGCTTTGTAGCCATATTAGCTGATAAAAGGATGAATATGTATCAACCTTGTACACCCACCAATCACATTGTCTCATTACAGACAGAAAGCACAAAGGCATCGGCTGCCCCGTCTGAATCCGAGAAGGAAAACACTCCAACAAGTCTCCTCTCCTATTAGAAAAAAGCTTTACAATCACTTTCAGCAATACAGTTTTCTTTTGCTTGCAATTTTGCCAGCAAGCAGATGTGTCCAGGTCATATTTACCATGTGGGTAAACCTTTCTTGGCTTGAACAAAACCTGCGTAAGAAAAGCTTTAAAGTTAGTCGAGACCAAAGTCAAAGATTTACACGAGTTTCGGCGAATCAGAGAGTGGGTTGATTAACTGGACGCCAAGTTTAGAGAAATACGTTTTCCATTAGAAATGACGATTTGATTCTACCAATCCTGTGAAATAGAATGGATGTACTAACTCCTCCGTGTAATGAGTAGTATTCAGTATGGCATCCTATGTAATCTTCCTCTAAAGAAAAGAAATTCACAATTTTCCTGGATGTTCTGAAATAAAACTCAAAATTGTGCTTTCTAGTTTCCAGCATTATTTATACAATAAATAAAATAGACTTGGTTTATTTCAATCCACTCATGAGTTCAGGTTTGCCTTCCTTTCGCGTTATCTTTGACTTTGGTTGTAGTAAGAATACTTTAAAATCTAACTTACGATTTCTGGTGGTGGAGGGTGTGGGCGTGGTGGTTGTTGGAGGCGTTGGTTTTGTGCATGCGCTCAATCCTCTCCCTCTCTTTCTCCACAAAGTTGGTGTTGGTGCCGGTGCTGGTGGAGGGCAGGCGGGTCAGCCGGCTGTGGGCCCGCGGCTGGTCCCGAGACGGCATCGGAGGCGGAGGAGGAGGAGCCGGAGCTGGAGCTGGAGCCGGGGGGGATGTCGGAGTCGGGATTTGGGTCGGGATCGAGATGGAGGTCGGGGCTGAAGACGGAGCGGGAACCGGGATCGCCGTCGTAGGGATGCTGTTGGAGCTGTTGTAAGAGTGGTGGGCGGAGGAGTGGTGGTGGTTGTGATGGTACTGGTGGTGGTTCTGGTGCAGGGGGATGGAGGAGGGGGGCTGAGGAGGAGGAGCTTGGTATTGGCTGTTGTGGTGGTGGTGGTGGTGCTGTTGGTGATTCTTGGCAGACATGGAAGTGGTCGGTGGAGGCGGTGGAGGGGGAGGAGGGAGTGGAGGCTCGGGAGGAGGAGCGGGGGGAGGAGGGACGACGGGCTGCCGCTCCAAACGCAGGTCTTTGTTCTCCTGGCTGAGCCGGTCCAGCTGGACTTCCAGCTCCTCGATCCGGCGCCTCTGAGTTTCCAGAAGCTTCTGCTGGCTCTCGATGATGTTGTTGAGTTCAAGAAGGTACTCCACCGCCCGGTTAGGGCTCTCTGGGCTGCCCTGGCCTGGGCCTTGGTTAGCATCCATAACTAGCTGGTCTGAGAGTTAGCACACAGGCTAATGGTCTAAATGTTTATGACCAAGGTTTTCTAATGCTAATTTCTAAACTAAAGAACCTAAATGCTTTTTGCTGTTACAGTTGGTTAGATCCAGGTTGTACACTAAATGCTAATCTTCTGTAATCTATAGGTCAGAGCCAAATGCTAACGTGTGTTATACCACAAGGACTTGTTCAGGTAAATAAGCTAGCAAGCTAAAGGCTAAAACCAGCAGAACTGAATAAGCCTAAACACAAGAGAACCAAATAACTACCAACTAGATCAGAGCTCAGTACTCTAATGTCTAGTCTACAACCTAATGTCTAAATAACTACAAAACTAAACGCTATGGCCCTAAGCCCTACACCCTAAAAACTAAAGTATATTTCACCCTCCCCCCCACCAGAGGTAAGTGGGGGGGAGAGGAGTTTACTTCTTTGAGTTCTGATCTGACGATCAAGATGGACCTCGTTCTCGCTGGATCCAATCAAAGAGGTTTATCGAGTCTTCGACCATCCCCTGGTTCAGTCAGGTGTTTCTGTCCGGGTTCAGACCCATGACGGATAAAAAGAGAACAAAGTTAAAGAAAAAGATTGTCTTCTTTCCCCCCCCTCCCAAGAAAACTGTCTTTTTGTTTGTCAGTGAGTCAGTTGTATCCACTCTTTGCACTCCATGCAGGAGATCAGAGCAATGGTTTCCAAGAAGCAGGTGTGGAAATCACAGATAACAGAGACGTTATTTGTCCCTCTGTGTCAAAGATATCGCACATTACCATTGCTGAGAGAAGGAAGATTGTCCTGCAAGAGGGCTAGAGGGATATTTTCTGCATCCGATAAGTTCTGCAGCAGGAAGGCAGTCTGGAGGTGCGTGCAAACACTCCCAAAAAGCTGCCTAACCACCAGCTTCCACGTAGTACCTCATAATAAAATCCTGGTGTCAGAAACCTCGTGTGAATTCTCCAAATCAAAGAGTTGTCTGAGCAGGAGAAGCGACTTTAAAGAATTCAGTTCAACAAAACATTTTGGAACCAGACTCCGAGAAATCAACACAACCCAAAGCTCCAAAAAATGAAAATATATAACGTCCGTCGAAGATCATCTTCTGAGAAACATGGAAGAGGAGATGATGGCCTCTCCCTGGTCCAAGGGTTCACCTGCAGGACTCAGCCTGTCCTCCTGCAGTCGGGATGTCGGAGGAAGCGATGCGAGAAGGTGAAATGTCATGTCAGATGTTTGTCTTCTTCCTGGATACAGTGAGACATCTGGGATTCATCGTCCCGCTAGATGGCATATCCAGATCCTTCTGTTGGTCAAAAGAACCAGAGAAAGGGAACATGAGAAGGTAGAAGGTTGTACAACAGGAGAGGCAGAGTCAACAGGAAATATCAACTTTCACAATGTTCCTTCAAAAAACACCTTTATTTTCCTTCGTTGATCATTTAGTCTTTGCCCTCTTTAATGTAGTCCATTTATGTCCCTTACTTTAGCTTTCAAGTTGTTTTGGCTTTTCCTTCTTCCTGATCTCTCTTTTGCTCTCCTTCCTATACGCTGTCCTCGTTTTATATAGCTGTTACCGTTTCATCTCCATCCCTTTCATACATTTCCTCTCCTTCTCCAAGGTTGCTAGGAGTGTGAGGTCTCTCAGCCCATAAATACCAATGACATGCTCCGTCTAAACCATCAGAGACGAGAAGAATCATCACACCCCATAAGCCTCTCCTCCTACACTCTATCACTATCCCTCCTCTGTCTAAGTCCACCTCCTCTGGTCTCACGCTCTCTCTATGCATTTTCTCACCCAGTCTTAGATCTCTTCCAATTCAATCCTGTCCTGTTGTGTGTGTTGCACTATATCAATGTAAGATCTCAAATTAAATAAAACTCTTGGTAGCCACATGCTGGCTGCAGCTAGCCGTTCCTGCAGCTAATGTCACACAACATTAAACACAAGGAGGGCTGCATCGTAAAAACGTCCTGTATGAAATCCCAAGGTAAGCGTCGTCAGGGCTATGATAGGATTTTTTATTCATTTATTAATCAACCATATGTCTCTGTTCAATCACAGCTTAGCAACAGTTACAAGGCATTTAGAGTTGACTGATTATTGGCTTTGATATTCAGCATTTTGACGATCATACCACATGTTGGGCTCTTATGGAGCCATCTTTGTCTCTCTGTCTGTCGTCAACCTCAGTGTGCCACCCACCGCCCATCTGATTGATTACACGCCATAAATCATGTTTTGTTGCCTATTAGCGTTCTTTTTTTAAAAAATTGTACGGTGTCCTTGGGTGTCATGAAAGGCGCCTAAAAATAAAATGTATTATTATAATAAGCAATAGTCTGCCAGAATAGTGTGCCACTGATGGGAAATGACTACCAATGCATTAAGAGTTTTAGAGTTGATATAAACATCACAATTCTCGGAGTCAGCATCTGAATCAGGTTTAGTGTTTAGTTTAGTTTTTGAGTTGGTAAATAACATAAGCGAAGTAAGTGGTGCAAAAATCAAGAAACATAAATATTGATTTCGTTTTTGGGAAGTGATAGTTTTTCGAGACACGTGTGAATTGGCAAAAACAACCAGTGTTTCCAGTGGTGTTTTTCTGAGTGAGTGAACCAAGAGTGGACCACAGCAACACAAATACATGTTCAAGAGAACTGCGCCTGAATTTGGATAAGAGATGTGATCTGTTACTACATTATTTATCATAGATTGAAAAACTGCAAAAATATCTCACTTGCCAACAGGTGTTGCATCTGAACCGGCGCTGTGTTTGTTACAATAAAGACTCCAGTCTACAGCGTAGTTCGCACTAAAGTAAATAAGTTAGCAGTGGAAACCGTGGAAGTTATTGTGGGTCCTAAATAAATATATCAGAAAACCAGTTAATAAACAGTGATAGCTTTATCAAAAATGTACTCAATTTGATATTGAAAAGAATAGGAGAATAAGAAATGTCTTGATGACTTAATCACAGGAATTATGGGTAATGAAGTATCTTACCCTGTCTAGTATATATAGTATATCTCTAAAACCAATTGCCACGTCTCTAATGTGCAAAGTGTTTGCTGTAGAAAAAGTTCCAGTTGTATACCCTGCTATCTCACACACACACACACACACGCACACGCACACACGCACACACGCACCAATGAAATGGCTCTCTGGTGTCTATTTCAAAGCGGTCAAACAGTTTCAGTTTTTATATCTCTTTCCATTAAGCACATTCAATTATTCATGACTCACTAACTGACCACAATCCCTCTCTCTCTCTCTCTTTGTCTCCGTCAGTGTCTCTCTATCTCTCTCTCTGGATGTGCAGACTGTTTGCTTCATACACACCGTAAATCAGGCAGAAGCAGAGGCAGTAAGCAAGCTCTCACTTTAACACTGAATGGCATTTGTGTTTGTAAGTATAATTCCGATATAACATGTGACAGAAATGCTTTAAAGAGGTCCTATCATGCTTTTTGGGTTTTCCCTTCCCTCTAGTGTGTTATAAAGGTGTTTGTGCATGTAAATGGTCTGCAAAGGCTAAAATCCCAAAGTTCACACCAGAGGGAGTTTCTCTCCCACACACTCCCCCGCCTGAAACGCCTCCATTGGACTCCTTAGTTTACTTCTGGAACAAAGTGGCATCACACTCACGCTTCTATTGGCTAGCGCTCCAACACATTGTTCGTGATAGGCTAAGGGACGGGACATCTCCAAGCGGTTGACCAATCACAACAGAGCCGGCCAGCTAACCAATCAGAGCAGACTGGGCTCTCTTGTCAGACAGAGGGTGAAAAGAGGTTGCAGCACAGGCAGTAAGAGAACAATAAAGATCTTTTTGAACATTAAAGCAGGGAGACATGTCCCAGTAGAGACACTACATACTGATATGAACCTCAAAATTAGTCCCTTTAAAGTCATTGTTGACCTTCCAACTCACAAATGTACTTATCTGCGGCAATTTCCGCAAAAAGCTTTGGAAAACAGTTAACTTCCTGTTCCACGGCAAACAAAAAATAAAGTTAGAGACTATAGCTGGTGAGCATAGTGTAGCATTTAGCAGCTAATGAGACAGAGATTTCCCTCAGGAGCAAGTAGAGACCAACAAGCTAAAGCGAGTAAATATTGGTTTTACAATCAAGAGGTGGACACAAACACAAAGACTCATAATGAATCACCATGCTGCTTTGTGACTGCTCAATGTGAAATGAGCAACTGTTTTATATATATATATATATATATATATACACATGATGTGTTGATCTGTCTTCACTGACCAAAAGTGTCTAAACTAAATCACTTATTGCACGTTTTAGTTTAGCTTTTTCCAAAGTCATTAACAAACTTTCTTGCTCAAACTCTAGAAATGTTGGTGACATGTCCCTTTAAAATGTGCTTGTTGCAGATGAGCCATTGACTTCACAACATAATTACATTTTCTGGGGTTTTAAATTTGAAACAAGCCCTGAAATAAATCTTCACTCTTGTTTCAGTACGCATTTTATATGGACCCAATTTCTTATCAAAGTGTAGGCGGTTTGAAAACCCAATTTTTTCCCTATTCGGATTTATAATATTCCAGTTGAATTGGACAGCAGGAGCAGGACTATTTTAATTGCCCAATTTTACAGTCACGTTATCTGTCATCCACACACACACACACACACACACACACACACACACACACACACACACACACACACACACACACACACACACACACACACACACACACACACACACACACACACACACACACACACACACACACACACACACACACACACACACACACACACACACACACACACACACACACACACACACACACACACACACACACACCGAGTAGCTCGTACAACCCACACATGTTCCACACACAGCAGCTCACACAGCGTACTTCCACAGCACGTACATGCACACACACGCATGTAGAACACATCACATGCAAACAGACCAAAAAGCTAACATATCTGCACACACACACAAATAAAATACCTCATGGCCTATATAGCCAACAGTTACACATACATGACATACATACGAGTGTGCACACACACACACACACCCTCACACACACACCCTCACACACACACACACGCACACATACACGATGCAGCATCTAGAAAAAAAAGCAGAAAGGAATGAAAAGCAGGAAGCGGAGTCTCACAGGTTTCAGCGGCTCCTGCAGAGGTGATGGAGGGATGAAGGTGGGGGAGGAGGAAGAGGAGGAGGAGGAGGGGGGATTATTGATCCCTGCTCATCCCTCTATCTCCTCCTCCGCTGCTGCTGTCACCATCATCTCCCTCCGAATAAAAAAAAAAAAACACACAACCGCTGACGTTTCTCTCTATTTCTGATTCTTGTTGATCAGATTATGATCAATTCCTCGCCTCCTTCTCTCCTCCTGCATGTATCCTTCTGCTGCAGGCCTCCTTCCTCCTTTTCTTCTTGTTGCCGAGTCAATCTCTTTCTAATTATCATTCCTCTGCGTCTGACAGCCGAGCGATCCGCTGCTGCAGCGCTGATGATCCCCCCTCTCCCTGTGAACGGACGCTGCTTTGGTTTTTATCACTGGTAATATATTAGTATTCTTCTCCTCCGCTATGCTGCCGTAGAAAGAGGAGGAGGAAGGAGGGAGAGAGGAGGGAGGAGGTGTCGAGTCCAGACAGCAGCCTGGATAGATGGATGGAGGAGGTGGAAACAGAAGAAGGAAGAAGGAGAAAGGAGGGAGGAAAAGTGTGTGTGTGTGTGTGTGTGTGTGTGTGTGTGTGTGTGTGTGTGTGTGTGTGTGTGTGTGTGTGTGTGTGTGTGTGTGTGTGTGTGTGTGTGTGTGTGTGTGTGTGTGTGTGTGTGTGTGTGTGTGTGTGTGTGTGTGTGTGTGTGTGTGTGTGTGTGTGTGTGTGTGTGTGTGTGTGTGTGTGTGTGTGTGTGTGTGTGCTGGTAGCAGAGAGGGAAAAACGCACACCGTCACGCGGCGACAAACGCAGAAATCACATCACCGCTGGTTTACCGCACAACCAGGAACATCACACATACATTACAGAGGCTGGGGGACAGTGTTACCAACAGAGAGGACTCCACACACACTCAATCCACAAATATTATGCAAGTATCAGAGACACAAAAGCTACAGGAAGACAAACAGATCAGGCTCGTGACCACAGGCTGCAGGTAAAATAGTGTAGTCATATAATGGGGTATTAAAATGATTAATGATGAAATGAATTTAAATTCACTCTTCATTCAAATTTAAGGCATCCAATAAGGCATGTTACATAATGTGTTATTTATTTATACTGTATGTTAAAAAAAATAGGAATTATATTGAGCAAAGTACATAGGGACAAACTAAGTCAATAAATAAAAAGCATTAAAAAGAGGTATTACGAGATGCTTTATAATACTCTGAATTCCAACTTAAATTGAGCACAATCAAATTGAACTGCATACACAAACTCTAGACAGTCATATCGAAAATAACTTCTAAAAGGAAAAAGAAACTCTTAGTGAAATAGATATGTTAACTAAATCGTTGCAGTTACCCCTGACTGAGTAACCTGACCTCATTAAAGAGGCCCTTTGTAGCTTTTTCTGGGTTTTCCCTTTCCTGTAGTGTGTTTTGTGTGCATGTAAATGGTCTGCAAAGGCTAAAATCTCAACGTTTCCCTCCAGAGGGAGTTTCTCTACAACTCCCCCCCTGCCTGAAACCCCTCCATCGGACTCCTTTGTTTACTTCTAGAACATGGTGACATCACTATGTTACACTTGCACTTCTATTGGCTAGAGCTCCAACACATTGTACGTGATAGGCTAAGGGGCGGGACATCTCTAAGCGGTTGACCAATCACAACAGAGCCGGCCAGCTAACCAATCAGAGCAGACTGGGCTCTGGTTTCAGACAGAGGGTGAAAAGAGGTGCTGCAGCACTGGAGCATGGAGACATGTCCCAGTAGAGGCACTAAATACTGATATACACCTGAACATCAGCAGGAGAGGACTCTTTAAAGTAGAGACACTACATACTGATATACACCTGAACATCAGCAGGAGAGGACTCTTTAAAGTAGAGACACTACATACTGATATACACCTGAACATCAGCAGGAGAGGACTCTTTAAAGTAGAGACACTACATACTGATATACACCTGAACATCAGCAGGAGAGGACTCTTTAAAGTAGAGACACTACATACTGATATACACCTGAACATCAGCAGGAGAGGACTCTTTAAAGTAGAGACACTACATACTGATATACACCTGAACATCAGCAGGAGAGGACTCTTTAAAGTAGAGACACTACATACTGATATACACCTGAACATCAGCAGGAGAGGACTCTTTAAAGTAGATACACTACATACTGATATACACCTGAACATCAGCAGGAGAGGACTCTTTAAAGTAGATACACTACATACTGATATACACCTGAACATCAACAGGAGAGGACTCTTTAAAGTAGAGACACTACATACTGATATACACCTGAACATCAGCAGGAGAGGACTCTTTAAAGTAGAGACACTATATACTGATTAGACCTGAACATCAGCAGGAGAGGACTCTTTAAAGTAGAGATACTACATACTGATATACACCTAAACATCATCAGGAGAGGACTCTTTAAAGTAGAGACACTACATACCGATATGCACCTGAACATCAGCAGGAGAGGACTCTTTAAAGTAGAGACACTACTGTACATACCAATATGCACCTGAACATCATCAGGAGAGGACTCTTTAAAGTAGAGACACTACATACTGATATACACCTGAACATCAGCAGGAGAGGACTCTTTAAAGTAGAGACACTACATACTGATATACACCTGAAAGTTAGCAGAATAAGGCCTCTTTAATAGATAAGTCAACTAATCTTTGCAGCTTGACTGAGTAACCTTTTCCATATTTAAATAAGATACTGCATTTGGTTGACCAGAGACCGGGCACACTATAACAGATCAACAAGTTATTATGGAAAAGCATATTTTCTGATTTCACATCTCATTACCAATTGAATACCATAGAATTTGTATCCTTGTTACAATTACCATTTCAAATGTGAGAGTTGAAGATCCTTACTTGGACGTTTCTTTCATTAACTGTCAATGTTACACAACTACCAGCAGCACTGACCTCCTACACAACTGAATTTATGGTAAGTGGATTCCCACACTGTACACACACTGTAGGATGAGCAAAAGGCCCAGCTCCATGATAGGCTAATACAGCAAGTTGGTTCCCCATAGCTGTGCCACTATTCGAATAACCAGAACAACAATTCATACTCAAAGTACTTAGCTTCTGGCAGTATGCACATTCATTTCATATTTTTATTTTGCTTGAGTGCAGAAAGCAACACGTGGCTCGGCATGAAATCACACTATATATAAAGACTTAACTAAGGCTGCACAGTTGATCAAAATTGTATCGAAATCACAACATTGGCTCGTGCAATATCAATGTCACAGGAAGCACAACATCTGTTAAAGGCTAAATATGTGAACAAATACAATTTTACTTTAATTATTGTGGAACACAGAGATATACCAGACTCTGAAACATATTCTGCAGACTTGTTTGCAACAAATCTTCCACGATTATTTTTAATATATTTTTCAGAGACAATGAGAATTTTGTCCCACAAATGATCGATTCCTTCAACATTTTGAATCATATCGCAATTGCAATATTAGTCATAATAGTTGCTGTAAGTTATTTTGTTCAAAGCATGCAGCACTGCTTTTAACATTTCTCAATGGTGATGTTTCCATACAGGATATTATTGAAGCTATTACACGTCCAAGGGTTTCACTTTTTGTTAGATCTTCATACTTACACAGATACTATACAAGTATAAGAGGTTGACTGTCACTCTCTGTATACAATTGTCAGAGATTATCTTAAAAAAATAACAAAATATGAAAAAGAAAACATCTCCAAATGAGAAGATGTAAACAATTAACTAATACTATCACAAAACATTTGTTGCTGTGGAAATTGTACTTTACTCATACATTATGAGCTAAAGAATATCAGGCATAGTATTGGAGTAACTAGTATAACAATAAATAATGTATGAGAAATACCTCTAAACACAGATTTGATTTAGGACATTATTAAGAAGCCAGAGGAACTTAATTGTGTGTCCAAGAGGTTAATGTATGATACTGGCCTTATACAGGTATGATGAAGTGTTTAGCTATGTTGTTGTTATGTTATGATTCAGGTGTTACTTTTTAACAAACACTATATTGCAATACTCTAAGCAGTGAGATATTACGCTTATATAAAGTCAAAATTAAGTAAAACTGTCATTATATAAAGAATATAACAGCAGATGCATAAGATGATTTATCACAGTCACTGTAACCTATCATCCAAAATGATGGCACTACCATATGTTGATTGTGAGGGTAAGAAAAGGTATACAATCACACACAACTCAACAGGCTGAATGCAGGCCCACTAATTCAATCACATTCTCCAGTAAATGACACACACATCTACCGCCAGGGGATACTGGAAGCTCACGATAATTCAAATACAACATATAGTGGAAATAAGATGTTGGAGCAGGCCTCCATACATCACACCATGCTGTAGCAATACCATAGAAGAAGAATATAACGTGGTTTCTAACAGGGCTGATGAAGATTTCCATAAACGTCTATACATTAATATTATTAGAGTGTTTTAGGTTTTATCTTTGGTCTACCTGTTCGCATATTACGGTATTATGTATTTGGAAAACCAACTAACCGTCAGCCTAATTATCGACGCATATGGTGAATGATTCGAGGAAACGTGATGAAGGATTTTTTATAAAGCCCTTGTAATTCAAATTAAAAAAATCACCAGCACTGAGTTTTTTCTGCTGTCTGCGGACATTGAGCAAGAGCAGAAAACGCACGACCACACACACACTCACAGTCCACACACACACACACACACACACACACACACACACACACACACACACACACACACACACACACACTCACAGTCCACACACACACGCATACACTGCCGTTTAACACCAAGCTGAACCTCGCGAAGACAGATATTGATTTTGTTTGATAGAAATTCACCTGTAGTGTGAGTCGGTCCTCTGTCCTCTGCTGCAGAATAACAATAATCCCCATCACACACACTCTCACACACACTAGCCTCTGTCATCAGGAGCTGCTGGGAGCTGTGGCTGCAGACGAGCCAAAGATCCTCTATCACCGAAAAGAGCGATCACTCTGTTGGCACTAAAAAACAATTATCTATTTCCCCAGGACTGAACCCTAAACCTGGAAATGAGTTAGGATTTTAGCACTTCTGGGCCCACTGTCTTGAAGCCGATGGTTTAATCAATACGTTTTGCTTGGATTGGCTAAATATTGTCTGCGGTAGATACAAGCATAGCCTATACAATTTTGTTTTATAACATTTAAATATACGTCAGTAAATACCCCACAAGTGTCTAAAGGTTTTACCTGTCTTGAAAATAGGCTATCGCTAACAAGTGTCTAAATGAGACGACTAAGCATCGTCACGCCAAATATTAGCCGCCTTTAGCTTAGCGCTGGGGACATGAAGTCATGCGAAGTTCCTTTAAAGCCTAATGTTTGCTTTTTACTTCTTGTGATTGCATCTACATGTATGCTTCAACTACTTTATAAAAGTAATGGTTATATCGTATTTATTAAGAGATTTCGTAAGCAACTATCATAAATTGAGTGTTTGCCATTGACCTTTTTGACTAAATCCAATGGAAGTATCGCATAGCTTTTTGTCGAGGGATTCCTTGCTAACTTCCGGGTTGGCCTACAAAAACACGTCATCACTGCACCACTGTATTCAACTGCTGTCAGGGCTAATTATGACCACATACTAAATAAAAAACAGGAACGGGACAACATTTTAGAAATGTGTCAGTTAGAGTTTGATGAGCAAGTTATGATAAATGTGTGTTCAGTGCAGAGAGAGCTATGCGACTTGCTACACCTTCAGCCTACACCTTTCTGCGTTTTAAAAGTCTGAAACTGCAGCAGAGTGAGAGATCACTGCTTTCCCCTCATCTCTGATGACTCTGTTCATCAGCATCCTGCATGCACTTCTGTTGCTGCACCTGCAGGACGCCTCCTCCTCCTCCTCCTCCTCTTCCTCCTCCTCCTCCTCCTCCTCCTCCTCTCTCTCTCTCTCTCTTCACCCCTCTTTTTTTCTGGATCTTGCCCTCCTTCTCATAATCTCGTCTACATGCTGTTCCTCCTGTCCTGTCTTTATTTTTCTTCACTCTCTGCTTTCTCCCTTTCCCCTCCTCCTCCTATCTCCCCTTTAGTCCTTACTCTCCTCTTTCTACTCCTCCTGTCTTGTGTTACTTATCTCTTCGTTTTTCAATTCTTACCATTTTTTCATGAATTCAGGCTGCCTATAACTCAAGTAGAGGATATGAGGAAGAGAGAAAGAAAGGACACAAGACATGGATTTAAGAGAAACTATGCAAGAAAGGAGGCAAGGAGAGAGAAGAGGAAGACAAGGAGAGACATGAAATGGAGGAGAGGAAAGGGAGAAAAGGGGAGAAGGAGACATGCTGCTTTAGTTTCTGCTTTGACGTCAGCCACGGGCTTGACGCATGAAGATGACGTCACATTAGGAAACAAGAACCCCATGGACACCATTTTGGAGCTGATTAGAAAACAGGAGGGCTGAAGCCGAATAGTCCATTTAGCTTGGGAACCTTCCTAACGGAGTGAAATGACCCGGAAGTCCCTCACTGGCAGCCATGATAAGTGCCGTTCGAATTCTTTAGAATGATAGGAAAGGATGTTTCAAACTTCCTTTATAACCTCCTTACGCTTAGGAACCACTGGACCTCCCTCACCGAAAGGAGAGGAGAAAATGCTGCCCCACAATGCCTTGCAGCCGCAGCATTTTCCGTCACACAACAGTCGGCCGTTCACGGAAACAAATTATTATGACGGAGAAATTATATCATGAAAGTTACAGTGCTTATTAAGCATTTTAAAACGTATGTGGTAAGTTGCCAAAGTGCTTTGTTTTGAACGTTCATCAGTATTATAATCAAAAAGACAAATATGAACGTTAGTTTTTACTGGAATGATCAAATAAAGTCATCATTTCACTGAGCTGTGTGGGGTTTGTTCAACTTTTAAAAGATGTTTGAATGGTGATGTACACAGTGATAGATGTTAAGGACTAACGTTTATAATAAATACATTTGTATTGATTTTAAGATATTTTCATACAATCATACGTATTGGGATCATTTGTATTAATGTGGACCGGAGGGAGAGGGTGACGAGCATAAATTTCACTTTCCTTTTTTATTTCAATTACAACTTTGGTCATGAAGAATATGTTTCTCTGTTGTCCACGTTCATAAAGCATAAAACAACAGCATCAGAGCACGGTGCAGAGTCTCTAGATGATTCCCTCGTTCTTATTAAACATCCATGTTGGAGTCCGTTGTATAGAACACTGTAGTTTCCATAGTTTCACCACAGCAGCAGACGCACACAATGACGTCCGCTGGCGCATCATAAACACGTGGGATAGTGAAAGTGCATTCGGATTCTCTAAAGTACCGCAGTCTCTTCTCCTAAGTCCTTTTGAATTCTCCTATCCACTATCCCTTAACCCCGTGAGGTTTCACTCAGAGGTCAAGGAATAGAAGATAGGGTTAGACGTCAGGAGCTGATTTTTAAACCATCCGACCGCAACCGAGGAAACCAGAACAGATTGAACTGTCACACATCAGATTATCTCTGAACCAGTGAAGTATTGGGAATATATTATTTAGAGAGTTTCCTGACGACAAAGGACAACACTTCACATCTTCTTAAGTGTAAACACATTTGTATTTTTGTGCGTACTGTTTCGTAACATAATGACATGTCAAAAAAAATTACCGAATAGAGATCCTCCCCAGATCATTTTAACCTGTTAAGCCCCGAGCCTGTTTTCTCGTTTTAATGCCATTGAACACGACTTTTGATCAGAATAACAGCTAAAGTGAGCATATCTCCGTGTTTTGCTACCTAAAGCTACGTCGTGTGTTGTCTTTATTTGCTTCCCCTGTCGCGAGTTCTAATCGCTCAGTGATGATACTTATATTTCTATAATCTGTGGAATCTCAGGATGTTAGCTAAACTTGTTTGCGCGGATCCAATAAGTATATTGATCAGTATAGCTAGAGTTCTGTGCTAAGTGTGTTAGCATGTTTTCGCTCAGGGCTCATTTAGACCCTTCTTGTGAGACTTGTGTTTTGTTTTGGTAAAAATGGTTCGTATCATCAATTAGCCGAGTTTCTTCCCGTTAGGAGGGTATGCCACATTCATAGTTTTTTTAATATTAAGAAGTGTTGTGAAAAAGACCCGCCGAAGGGGTATTTGGGGCTTAACAGGTTAAAGAGACCTTAGTCTGACATCTTTCATGACATAAGGTGCATAATGTCGTTGCAGGACCCAAAATAGCTGTAGAAATATCATTGCCATTATTTAAAGACCTAAAATAATTGATTGGCTATTGATTCACTGATTGACAGCTTGGTGACTAATCTTCAAATCAGCCAAACTCATAATAATTGGTAAAATCGTATCTTATTGTTTGACGATTCTCTATCAACTGATGTCTGAAATCATAGTGAGTTCAAATACATCTTGGACACTGTCTATAATACTGGAATTGGAGTTATTTAACCAAATGTAAAAGCATACATCTCTGTATATTCACTCTAATTCTGTTTTCCTGACGTCTATCTTTGGATTTCTCTTCTCATAACCCCCCTCCTCTCTGTTCTCAGACTGCCTCCTACTCTCTCTGTAGAAACTGATTATAAGAGAATAGTTATGTTCAGAAATCAATAAACTCTAACCCAGCCATTAAAGCATGATGCAGTTTTACTGACGTTTAAATGTTTCGTACCTGAGAGCTTCACAGAGGATGTGAAACAAACAAACAAACAAACAAACAAACAAACAACACCTCTGGGATAAATCGGATACTTTTTCAAAATGTAAAATAATTTAATTAATAAAATAAAATAAACACTTTCCTGCAGTGTGTAATTTAGGTTTGTGTGCATGTAAATGGTCTGCAAAGACTCAAATCTCAAAGTTACCCCCCCCCCCCCCGCCGCCTGAAACGCCTCCATTGGACTCCCTTCTTTACTTCTAGAACAAAGTGACATATGTTACACTCACACTTCTATTGGCTAGCGCTCCAACACATTGTACGTGATAGGCTAAGGGGCGGGACATCTCTAAACAGTTGACCAATCACAACAGAGCCGGCCAGCTAACCAATCAGAGCAGACTGGGCTCTGGTTTCAGACAGAGGGTGAAAAGAGGTGCTGCAGCACAGGCAGAAGGAGAAAAATAAAGAGCTTTTTGAACATTAAAAACAGGCACAAGATAATGATATCAACCTAAAAATGAGCATGATAGGGCCCCTTTAACAAGTTTAACAAACAGTCTGTAATCTGACAGATGTCTTGAGCTCTTTAACTCAGGAATCTCTCCTTTATATCCATCTCACATGATAAAACACAGCAATAGCAGTGAGAAGGTATAGGAAAGAAAAGAGACACACACTGATTTGTGACACGTCTGCTAATGTGTGTTGCTAAATGTATTAGCTGTTGCACTTTTATGTGTTCTCTTAATGCGGTTTAGGAATGTGTCCACTTGTTGTCAGATTACAAACACTGAATATTATCTCAGATTACTATGAGTTCAGAGAAGCTTCATTCTAATTATTATCATAATAATGTTTTATGATATCAGTTTCAGCCCTCAGAAGCACGGCTCTCCACTCCTCTGCACTATGCAGCAGAGTTGATGGTATAATTAGAGCGATTAGAGGGAGGAGAGGTGTGTGTGGACGTGAAGCATGATGTATGTATTGTTGTGTGTGTGTGGGTGTGTAATGTGTACCTCGTGTGTGTGTGTGTGTGTGTGTGTGTGTGTGTGTTTAACTTCAGAGAGATGCAGACGCAGAAAAGTAGCTTCACAGCTGTTATTAAACCTCCTATTTTAAGTGTGTGTGTGTACAGATTTATGTCAGTATGAAGTCAGATCCGTGTCCATGTGTGGGCGGCTAATGTGAAAGTGTGCAGTACATTGTGTGTGTGTGTGTGTGTGTGTGTGTGTGTGTGTGTGTGTGTGTGTGTGTGTGTGTGTGTGTGTGTGTGTGTGTGTGTCTGTGTGTGTGTGTGTGTGTGTGTGTGTGTGTGTGTGTGTGTGTGTGTGTGTGTGTGTGTGTGTGTGTGTGTGTGTGTGGTTCTTGTCGTGAAGTCATTGTAAAAGAGAAACACTCCAACTTGAATATGTTTCCATTATATCGGGTGGCCTTTTGCTATCCTTGCTTTGTGAAGAATAACTTTCAAAATATGTTTAATATTAGAAAGTGTTCAAAGACATTGACAGCAAAGTGCAGCTGCATTCATTCACAATCATTTTCATGTATTTTCTTCTTTTTGAGAATAGCTAAAGTTACATTACAGACTAAAGCAGTAAACACAATTTAATTCCAAATTCTACAATGTATTTCAAATTGAGAAACCTTGACTTTATGGCACTCCTTTCACCACTAGGCATCAGATATTATATGAAAAAGTAACGTCAAGATTTCCCTGGACAAAACTACTGCAATTCAGAATATTATCCCGGCCGCTAATCATCAACATAAGCTAAAAATAATAATATTTATTTTTAGAACAGATCCTTTTTAGTGCTTATTTATCTTAAAACAGGTCATCATAGCGGTCCCCTTGAGCAAATAAAGGATACAACATTAAAAGAGCAACATTGTGTGAGTCTGGTCATCGACGTACCTCTCCTCCCTGTATGTAAAATAATGTTCTCTCATGAGGTTGTTCACATATATGTAACTTCACCACGATCAAAAATAGTGTGGGTGTTTTGTTTTGTAAAATGTTATCGCCCAAATTCTAGTCAGTACCATAATCCATCCAAACTGCGTGAAAAGACTTCACAAGAACATTCGATTATCATTTCCATCGCTGACAAACATGTTGCTTTGGAGAACTGTAAAGTTGTGTAGCTGCTGTTATCTACCGCCCCTGTTCATGTAAACATACCTCTAAGTGTGTGTGTGTGTGTGTGTGTGTGTGTGTGTGTGTGTGTGTGTGTGTGTGTGTATATGTGGCCTAGCATTACTATACTTGTGGGGACCTAAATCTGTTTACACAGTCACTTGTGGGGACTCGCCTCCCTTATGGGGACAAAATGGAGGTCTCCATGAGGGGAATCATTAATTTTAGGGTGAAGACTTGGTTAGGGTTAGGGTTAGGCATGTGTTGGTTATGGTTAATATTAGGATAAGGCTCCAGGAAATGCATGTAAGTCAATGCAATGTCCCCTGAAGTGATGTATACATGGTGTGTGTGTGTGTGTGTGTGTGTGTGTGTGTGTGTGTGTGTGTGTGTGTGTGTGTGTGTGTGTGTGTGTGTGTGTGTGTGTGTGTGTGTGTGTGTGTGTTAAAGCACCTCTGAACTGTGATGATGTGTGTGTAGGCTGCAGATCTGTGTGGGAGAGCAGCAGCGTGATCACTCATTATTCAGGCTGAAACGTACAGGAGGTGCGGAGGACTTACACTATTTTTCATCGTATTGATCTTTAATTCTCAACGTGCCCTGTTTGAGGAAATAAACCTTTTAATGCAATATGTTTAAGATCAGTTTAAGTGCCACCTAAAGATACCTCTCTGGAGGCATGATGAAGGTGTTGGAACGGCTCATTTGCTTCTTTTTATTTTATTTTATTAACATTTGTACTTAGACTCGATGTCTTGTGTCTTGTGGAATCGGTGCCTGGGATGAAAATGAACTTACTTCATGTTCTGATTCACTTGTTCGTCTCATCTGGGAAAAGATTCTGTGCCAGTCAGAAGATAAGGAGTTGCTGACTGACTGAAAGAGCACGAGCAAAAAACACGTGACATGCTGTTCAATTCAGCACTGATCAGGTTTCGTTCAAATACTCTATTATGGAAGTGAGAGAGGGAGGAGAAGAGGAACAAAGGAGAAACAAAAAGGAGGAAAAGGGAAGAGAGAAGGAAGGACCACTTTAAAGGGCCCCTTTATACTTTTTGGTGTTTTCCCTTTCCTGTAGTGTGTTATATAGGTTTTGGTGCATGTGTTACCTCCAGAGGGAGTTTCCCTCCCACACACTCCCCTGAAAAGAGGTGCTGCAGCATGAGAACAATAAAGAGAGGTTTGAACATTAAAGCATGGAGACATGTCACAGTCTCCTCTGCAGTAAACCTCACATGCAGGTCCTTCAGCGCTGTGCTGCTCTCTGGTGGTCAACGTATGCATTGTTTTACTTTGGGATAAAGTGATGCATTGCATGTCTTTGAAATAAAAAACAAGCATAGTTTGTTGTTTTACATTCATTTGGTTTCCCTCTAATTAAATAAATAAAGACGCACACGTTAAAGGAGAATGCAATTAAACTAACAGGTTATTTTGAATGTTTGTAAAGAAGGTTAGACAACTATTTAAATATTTTTCCAATTAATTTAATCTTCTAGCACTTTACTGATTTCAAATCACGCTTTGAAAATGGCTGCTGGTCCAATGAAGTCAGCGTGTTTGATCTGAGCTATTAAAAAAAGGTGTTGCAGTGCAGTAACTATTCTCAGACACTAGGTGGCAGCAACACTCCTCAAACCAACCAACACACAGCAAAGATGACCTTAAGTGTTGTTTTGTCTTCAGCACACTACCCTAAACGTGGTTTGTGCCTTAATGTAAACACAGCATGTTGTCTTATTTCCCGTGGCATTCCATTTTCAGCGCTATGCTTTAAGTTATTAAGCTAATTTCCCATGAAAACCACTAGTAACATCTTTATTTCAACAGCACACTTTGAGCAGATTACCTGCTTTTGTTTTGTTGCAATAAAGTGTGTCCTTTTCTTCACTTTATCAGCAGTAAATAAAGAAGAACATGGTTACTGATCCAAAAAGACTCACCTCTGACTTTTTGTTCTCAGATATACATTAAGCTAAAAGAGCTAAAGGCCCAGACACCTGCTAAAAGCTCCAGGAGCAAACCAAAGTTCTAAAGTGACGGGGGAGTTCAGGTAGAATCAACACTAATTTCTCTTATTAGAAAGATTGGTGTGATTCATTTAAATATTGATAGGTATTTGAATCTCATAAAAACATATTTTTTGTATCATTTGGTTTGTTGGGTTTCAGTAAATATGGATGACATTTAATTGCCTCGTTCCCACCAACATGGTATCTTCCAGTCATTACCTGAAGCAGAGGAGGTACAACAAGCCTCTCTTGGAGCCTGCATGGAAGTAAAGAAATGTCACAACATGTTTTGTATTTTAATTTAGTATTTACTGTAAATACATTTGTGGCCACCATAATTGTACTTACGTTGCTTTTTCTGTATTGAGTTTGATTTATGTTTTATATTAAATGTGTAGATAATAAGTGACATGAATAAAGTTCCTTAAACACAAGAGGTAACACCCAAGTCTTAACTGTAATGGACGGTAGACATTGAAGAGTAAATGGGAATGAAACAAAATTAATTAACCTTTTATTTTTTCACTCATTCTGTCTATACATGTATTTGTTAAAATATTTGCCATGATATATACACTGAACAAAAATATAAATGCAACCCTTTTGTTTTTGCTCCCATTTTTCATGAGATGAACTCAAAGATCTAAAACATTTTCTATATACACAAAATAACCATTTCTCTCAAATATTGTTCACACATCTAAAAATATCTGTGATAGTGAGCACTTCTCCTTTGACGAGATAATCCATCCCACCTCACAGGTGTGGCATATCAAGATGCTGATTAGACAGCAGGATTATTGCACAGGTGTGCCTTAGGCTGGCCACAATAAAAGGCCACTCTGAAACGTGCAGTTTTGCTTTATTTGGGGGGTCTGAGGGAGTCCGAAAACCCTAGGGTTAAACCATAACCCTAACCCTAACGTGTCACCCATCTCCTTCGCATAGAGTTGATCAGGTTGTTGATTGTGGCCTGTGGAATGTTGGTCCACTCCTCTTCAATGGCTGTGCCAAGTTGGTGGATATTGGCAGGAACTGGAACACGCTGTCGTATACGCCGATCCAGAGCATCCCAAACATGCTCAATGGGTGACATGTTAGGGTTAGGGTTAAACCTGACTGGTTTTCGGACCCCCCCAGACAAAGATTAAAATGATATATAAGTATTAATTGACACAACTTCCTGTCTAGAATCAAACTGGCTATTTTGTGAATATGTTGGATTTGTTATCCATTTGGCTGAGAGGCATGTGGATGTGTTGAAAGATGGAGTCAAGAATTGAACACAGTTCTCAGGAAACATCAAAATCTAAAGTGCCGATTGACAAGAAAATCTAATTCCAGCTCCACAGAGCAACCTTGATTGAATTTGTCCAATGACCTTTGATCCTCAGACACCTTCAGGGCAGGTTAACATAACCTAAGTAATAATTCATGTTGACAGAGGAAGAGGTCAAAGGTAATGAACAGGTGCTGTCTGGTTGGTTTAAAGTGTGGATGGGATGGATGATATCTGAACCAGCCTTCCCCTTCAAAATGTCAAGAAGAGACCCAAAATGACCCAAAAGTAACATAAAAAAAGAGACACAAAACAACTAGAAAAGACTCATTATCAATTAATCTGTTAATTAGTTCCTGGATTGGATTATTGCTTTGGACAAAAAGACTAAGAAAAACTGTCTATGAATGTATTTTAAACTCAAAGATATTCTGTTTTTATAAAAAATGAAATAGAGAGAAACAGGGGAACACTACAGGAGAGCCAATTTTAGGTTACTTTTACAATCAATCGTTTATCAAAATGGTCAGAGATTATTATTCTATTGAAAGACAAACTGATGAGTCAGCTGATTATTTGGTTTTAAACAGAAAGTCCTATTGTTGTTCTTTAAACTGGATGAACTATTTCAGCATTGTCCTTACTGACAGACTGACTTATGTAACACTAAATACGTTTTGTCATACTAATTATTCCGGCTGAGGGTTGATGCTGCATTGTAACACTACACATAGTAGAAAACTAATGAAACAAGCCAGGGAATGATTTGATGTCACAAAGGATTAAAGCACATTTGTTCAGCTGGATGTTAAAAACCCCTCCTATCAGTGTGAATCGCCCCCTTTAGAAGAATCCTTTTTTAAACTGCGTGACCTTCTTCCTCATTCTCTCTTCAGCATTAACGCCCAGTCGATTCTCTCCTCGTTACAGCATCACTCAGAGCGACGCTGTTTGATCACACACTCATTAACCTCAGGTCAAACCGCCAGCAGGCAGCCGCTCTGTGTCCGTCCGGCAGAATCATTTAACCTCTCGTCTTCTCAAAGGTGAGCCTGATGTGGAAGCACACACTGCATGCTGGGTGTTCTTCATCATTAGAAAACCTATGCAATGATCCTCCTAACAGGCATTGTGTGTGTGTGTGTGTGTGTGTGTGTGTGTGTGTGTGTGTGTGTGTGTGTGTGTGTGTGTTTACTACTTTTTACATCTGTATTGAATATTCATTACGATTGTACTTATGCCTTAACCATGCAGCCTCTATGGTCTAAATGTGCATCTTATCAGAAGACATATATTCATATTTATACATTTAGGTACATTGATCTGAAATGTGAATGTATTGAAACCTCATGCACGTTACCCTTTGCACTCTGTGGTTTGATGCAAACTGCATTTCGTTATACTCTGACTCTGTGCAAAGACAATAAAGTGGAATCTAATCTAAAAAAGCCTGATTTCTCGTCTTCTTGTGTAGGAAAGAGCTCCAGTGTTGTCCAAAAAAACGATTAAAAAAACATCGATTTATTAACTTTTGCATTTACATGTTCACACACACCGTCCTGCTGCCAAAACACTCACTACAGCAACACATTTGAATTAATCCACCTCGGAAAATAGTCCCCAACAAATGCTCTATTTCCTTTTTTGTGGTATAATTGTATTTTTACTGAGTGAGTATGGACCTGAATATTCTAGGTTTAAGATTTCATCAAGTTACCACGTTTAATTTGTCCCAAAAACACATAAACAAATATAAAACAATAATAATTGTATGGTTCACACACACCGTCCTGCTGCCACAAACACTCACTAGCCTGGCAACACATGTGTATGAATCCGCCGCTTAAAATAGTCCCCAACAAATGCACTATTTCCTTCAGATTGTTTGTTAAATACTGCCTATTATACTGACTTCTGATTCTTTATACAGATTCCTTTACATCATTTCCCTCTCTCTAGTAATCTCTGTGTCTTCTCCCCTCTCTGCGACCCCTCTTTAATTTGAAGAGGATATAGATCTGCAGATACCCCGAGGACAATTAACAAGATTTACTCCTTTCAGCTTTAAAGCCCATTGACTCACGCTCTCGTCTCATTATAAGCTCGCAGGGAATCGTTTGGTTTTTACATGAATAAAGCGATCACACGTCTCTAACAGAACTCGTTTCCTAATGAGGGGAATTAACGCTGCTTGTTCTCGTTTTTACTCCGAAAAGGAGCTGAAGATGAGTGTATGAGAAGAGGAAGAGCCATGAAGAAGAACTTAAAGAGGTGAGTTGGACTCTTTGACCGGACGTAGGACCATATGCCCCGGGCCGTTTGCTCCTGGAGAAAAAGCTTAATAAGAAGCGAAGGAATGAGAAGGTGCAGACTGTGTGAATTCAACACTCCTGTGATAGTATTATGAATGCATGGCGCATCTCGGAATGAATGTGGACAGAAACACACCACAGCAACAAGTATGGTTATGTTTTAGAAATTAGAAAATTAGTAGTGCAAAGAAACACGCAACACCAAATCATATTTACATTACAATCTGTGGAAATTATGTACAAAAATACACAAAACATCTGTTGAATTGAACCACATACAGTAAAAAAAATTCTACCAATTCAACATCATATTGTTAGAGGCTTGGTTACATATCTGGTCATATTTTGTACTTTATTTCGATGTTGCAAAGACATTTTTTCAAGATGGAAGAAGGGACCAAATGGAGAAACGTTTCTGAGACTTTGAATTTTAGGTAACAAAATGGTAAATTCTCCAACATGTTGAATCTTCCTTCTAAGAATGAAATGTGCCCACTGACTTTATGTTGCATGAAAAGTCTCACTCTGAGCAAGAGTTTATTTATTTAGGAAGAACATATTCTGCTTATACTCCCTTGCAGTATTTTTGCTTTTATCTGAACTAAACAGCCCTTTTAAGAAGTGACTGATAATCCAATGTTCGCTTTTCTTAAAGGGGACCTATCAACCAAAATGCACTTTTTGATGTACATAACTATGTGTCCCCAGTGTGTCGGGGAACTCACGCAGCGTCAGAAAATAAAACCCTCTCTCTTTTCCCCCGTACCCAAATCTTTTAAAAACGGGGCTACAACGAGCGGATACAGATTCCACCCGAACTGACGTCAAACCGGCAGCGGACCCACAGAAAGTTGCTATCAGAAACAATGCCTGACGTGTTTTGGACGTAATCTCGTCTTTGTTTAGCAAGCCTCGCTAACACTCAGAGCTAACCTGTACTGTAGAGCACATGTGTTTAAAAAGCAGGAAATAAAAAAAGGAACTCACCTTGTGATAAACTCACAAGAGAAAAAGCATTTGAGCTCCATACTGTTTCAGAGATAATCTTTGATGTGGTTTAGAACAGGATGGCGTTTTATCACTGCAGAATTTAACTTTATCTCCGGTAGAATTCTGATCAGGCATTAGCTCCGCCTCCTCTTCTTTTTTTTTCAAGCTAAGGACCCAAAATCCGCGTTTCTCTAACAGGGCTGCAAAAGAGGGGTTTGAGCAGTATGAGGCATGGCTACAATGGGGGATCTGTTTGGTATTTTAAGCTAAAACTTCACAGACATGTTTTATATAGGTATGGCCCTACAATATATGTTTCCAATATAGCATGATAGGTCCACTTTAATTTACTCTAATTTACCCAAATGTCTTGAGGTTCAAAACATGCTGAGCATTTACAAACAAATGTCAACACCAACCTCGAAAACATCCTCACACCTTCTGATTGCCATGAATGTCTAACTCTTTGTGAAAATCTCATATACAAACACAGAGATGACCGAGAGTAGAACACATCCTAAACAATTTTCTTCACATGACCAGATAGACATGTAATCAAAATATGATTTTTTATCTTTTAATTTAATTTGTGAATAAATCAACAAGCATACAGATTCAATTGAATGCAAGAGATTATTTCATTGATTAGACGGTGAAGGTGTGTGAGAGAAATCTGTTATCTGTCTTATTGAAAATGTCACATATGAAGACCATTGATTGAGTGGAATTGAAAATAAAAATAAGAAGATGAAATTGGGTGATAGCAAGAATATATAAGCTTCTTTTGTTCTGGTTATTTCTTACATTTTTTTTACCCCTTTCTCCAGCCTCAACAACAAAAATGATGATGATGATGATATGACTTCTTCTTATATACTGTCTTCTCCAGGTCTTCTCTACATCCCTGTAATAAATAGTCACAACCCACAGCCTCTTTGTCCCTGTGTGTGTGTGTGTGTGTGTGTGTGTGTGTGTGTGTGTGTGTGTGTGTGTGTGTGTGTACGCTTCAATCTACTGCTGCTGCACTATCACCCCCCACTGTGTCACTGCGAGTGTGAGTGTATACTGTATAGTCTGTGTGTATTTTATAACCATGTCTATTCTGTTTTTGTGTGTGTGTGTGTGTGTGTGTGTGTGTGTGTGTGTGTGTGTGTGTGTGTGTGTATGTGTGTGACCTTTAACCTTTAGAGTGTGTACTGAGCTGTTGATTGTTGAAGCTTTCAAACTGTCAGCTTGACAAGATTACAGCATGTGTATGTTCTGCAGCCCCCATTTATGTATTCACACACACACACACACACACACACACACACACACACACACACACACACACACACACACACACACACACACACACACACACACACACACACACACACACACACACACATCTATCCCTTGGCTACCACTTTCACCCTCTCTCTCTCTTTCCTACATGCACACTGTAATTTGTCCCTCGCCTCTCTCTCTCTCTCTCTAAATGTTGCCCCTCAGGGCTCTTTGAACAATGGCTGAAAGCAGGAAATGGATTTCAAAATATCGAAATGAAAATAATAAATAAAAGAGAGCAGTCCTCAGGATACGAAATCTGTTAGTCACGTCACACATTACGCAATCTTATCGCCTGATGTCCAACCAGAGCTGAAGACAGAAGCATATCAGATTACAACGACACCTGTTTGTGGCAGAGATGTCTTTGGCTAAGAGTGTTAATGGAGCCTTGGAAACGTTTAAAGTGACGTTCATGTTGCCGACATGTCTAGAAACAAAGAGGCCTGTCCAAAGGCCAGAAGCAGACCTTGTGCAGAATGCCATCAACATTTTGGTGCAGTGAGGACTTCAACAAGAGTTCACAGACATCTCACAATATTCTTTTCGCCTGAACAGGGACTTGAACCCTGGACCCTCAGATTAAAAGTCTGATGCTCTACCGACTGAGCTACCCAGGCTTAAGGAAGGCCTTTTTCTGGAGTAAATCATCATGTGAGGTCCAACAGGAGTAGATAACAAGACCATTAGACCTGTTTCGGAAGAGACGTCTGTTGCTAAGAGTTTTATTGGGGCCTTGGGGGGAGTGATGCGTATTCCCAAAGAGTCTTGCACCAAACAGGCTTTAGGGCCGACTAGTTAGGGCCAGAAGGAGACTGCGGAGCTCATGCAGAATGCTATTAGCATTTGGTGCAGTGAGGACTTCGATCAAAACCATATTCACGTCACACAATAGACTTATCGCCCGAACAGGGACTTGAACCCTGGACCCTCAGATTAAAAGTCTGATGCTCTACCGACTGAGCTATCCAGGCTTCAAGAAGTCTTTCTTCTGGAGGAACCAATCACACAAGGTCCAACCGGAGCAGACCATTGGATTATCATGAGACCTGTTTATGGCAGGGTCGTATGTGGCCTTATTGGGGCCTGGAAAACGTTTAAAGTGACATGCAATTCCCCACGGAGTCTTCCAGAAACTGGCTTTAACCTCAATCGAGACTTCAGTCACATCAAACAATAGACATACCAGCACAAATACATCTATAAAAAAACAGCATGTGCATATAATAGAGACTGGACAGTGGACAGACCCATACATGTGTTTTATGTATGATGGATGCTTGCATAGAGAAACACACACACATATACACACACATACACACATTCTCAGACAGTGTATGTGCTAAAGTGACAGAGATAAATCGAGGTTCGAGCAGCAGTTCCGCTTCAACACACACATCAACAGAGAGTTTGAGTCAACAACAAACACAAAGTGTGTGTATGTACCTGTTTGTGTGCTCAGAACATGTGCGTGCATGTATTGTGTGATGAAGTGCCAGAACAAGGTGTGTGTGTGCATCTGTGTGTGATTGTGTGTGTGTGTGTGTGTGTGTGTGTGTGTGTGTATGTGTGTGTGTGTGTGTGTGTGTGTGGGTGTGTGTGTGTGTGTGTATGGCAGGCGGGTGTGACAGAGTGTTGACATTGCAGAGGCCTCTCTCCCTTTCTCTCTCTCTTTCTCTCTCTCTCTTTCTGTCGATGTAATTACTGTGTTGAGCTGATAAACTGCTCTCACTGGGCTCCCCGTTAGCAGGGAGGAGGAAGAGGAAGATGAGAGGAGGACGGTGGATAGTGGATGGAGATGATGAAGAGGGGCGGAAAACAGGAGGACAGAGAAGGAGTAAAAAGGAAAGGAAAAGGTTAGAAGTAGAGGAGGAGAGTATTGCAGAGACGGACGGATGGAAGAGGAGAGGAGATGGAAAAAAGGTTGGGTTTGATGAGAGGTAAATATGTAGAAGGAGGTGAGAGAAAAATGGGGAAGAGGAGGGGCGAAGATGAAGAAGTAAATGATGGAGAGGGCGGAGAAGATGAGGCGAGGGGAGGAGTATTGATTCACTCTGACAGCAGGGATGTATTTCATTTGGATAGAGCTGCAGTCACACCATAAACACACACACGCACACACACACGCACACACACACACACACACACACACACACACACACACACACACACACACACACACACACACACACACACACACACACACACACACACACACACACACACACACAGACCTGTGTGCTCTCTAGTCTGCATCATTCACTGCAGGGACTATTGTATATTAGACTATAAAACAACTAAAGAAGCCTGGGGCCTTATCTTACTCCCTATTACATAGAAGCCCACAGTTCAGCTCTACTCTCATTTTTGGACCAAAGTAGTTGTCATTTTCAACCCACATTGTGTAAGGGGCAAATGATCTTTTGCGTGAATCGGCGCTCATAAAGTTTTAAAATGAGGTGTCGTTGGGGGTACTATTGTGCATTGCTATCTTGAGGCAGCAGAAAAGAGATAGGCTACCTGAGTCTACGGTATGTTCTTATATTTAAAAAGTGTTATTCAGATAGCAGATGTGATGTCATAGTCAATCTTTAACGTGTTTCCTCAGAGGACAACTGCTTACTGTACCTCTTCAATTTTCCAGATCTGCTATTTCAATAGCAAAGCAGCAGGTGCAAGTGCTGTTGGCTTTAGAGTGAATGGGAGATGACTCTGTGATCGGTTTAACTCATGCTAGACCCAAAACAAACCTATGATTAATTAAAGATTATATTGTAGAGCCGATGAATGGGAGTCGGAGGCGGCGTGTTGAGTATGGAACTCCACACTTTATTTTCCATATAGTTTACACAACTTCATTACATGCTCAAGCTAGCTAGAATGATAACAAACCACAGGTGCGCTACCTAACAGGTCCGTGGCGCAAGCCGCGCAACACACTCTTTATAACACAGTGAATTATGTCCCGTATTGTTCCACCACAATATACAACCTCATGCCCTTTCTGCCTTATTTTGCAACTAGATTATTACCCATAAACCGTAGGAGTCTACAGCTACTGTATGTTAGTGGCAATACTGAGCTTGTTGCTAAATGCTAAGATAAGAATGCTAACATGCTATCAGGTGTATTGTTTACAGGTTCTTTGTTTAATGACCTGCTGATGCCAGGAAAGTGAGATCATCATTAAACGTATTGGGAATCCATCCTCTGGGAATCAAAATGTTGCTAATGCTTCAGCTTCTGCTAACCTCGCCAAACGCTAACATCCAAAGCAATAGTTAGCAGAAAGCTATTAGCAACATTTCTCTCCATCTCTGCAACAAGTCATCGATATTGCAGCTTTGAGCCTCAAATCAGGTTCTCATCTAAAAACTGTATACCTGAACCAACATCTCAACATCACATGGGGCGGTGGTGCTCCTTTTAGTTCCTTCAAAGGCTGCAAATGAGGTTTTTTCAGTTGTCTTTTTCAATTAGTGAGCTTTTTATTTCATAGATGTGATGGACCCAACTGTTTTTGCAGTCGCTTAGCAACAGCAGAAGGACACTTCATGTCTGTGCAGCTTTAGCTGGTAATTACATTAATTAAAAATCAATGTTTCCTGGTGTAGCTCTGTAATGACATCATGGTGTTGATTCGTCCTGGTGGTGTGGAGTCTCCCTGCTCACATAAACCATAATGTCCTCCATTTTTTATTTCCATAACAGGAATGGAGGAAATTTACGAAGAGTCGTTAAAAAAACAAAGATTTATTTTAACACAGTCGTCAGTTTGTAATTTTCATTTTAGCTTATCTATGTATGTTAATTTGTAAATAATTCATATTTATCTGTGTGTATGTGTGTGTGTGTGTGTGTGTGTGTGTGTGTGTGTGTGTGTGTGTGTGTGTGTGTGTGTGTGTGTGTTTTAGGATGTTATACTGAGAGGATTAAATTCAATTAAATCAAATTCATATAAATGTCATCATAGTTAATTTATCAGGAGACAAATTGGAAAATACACACACACACACACACACTTACACACACACACTTACACACACACACACACACACTTACACACTTACACACTTACACACTTACACACACACAAACACACACACACACACACACACACACACACACACACACACACACACACACACACACACACACACACACACACACACACACACACACACACACACACACACACACACACAAAAGTAATCTGTGTAATAATGTAATGTTGCATGACGAGGAGGTTGTCCAGGAAACAGACAGCACAGAATAATAGATAAAGACTGCATATGAACAACGTCAATTACTGTAGACTGAACAACGCCCTGAGCTCGACTATATTTAATTTTCATGACATTAAAATGATGGCATGAATAACTGATGATTTAATTATTATTGGAGCCGACAAGTAAAGTTTGTCCTACTGTATAGGGCGGAACAATAAGGACAAAATTCCAGTCATTTGTTTACTCCCTGAACATAGTGACATCACTATGTATGTTCACGCTTTTATTGGCCAGCGCAAACACATTGCACTTGCTAAGCAGTTGACCAATCACAACAGAGCCGGCCAGCTAACCAATCAGACCAGACTGGGTTCTGGTTTCAGACAGAGGGTGAAAAGAGGTGCTGCAGCACAGGCAGTATGAGAAAAGTAAAGAGCTTTTTGAACATTAACCCTTAAATTCCCGAGTGACTGGACCCTACACTCCATAAGTGGGTCAAAAAGGACCCGTATTAGAATAATATGTGTTTTAATGCAATTTTTGTCATTTTGGTTAAGAAAAATGACTTGCATAATATTTAGTATTATATTTTGGTTCACTCTAGAAATATTTTACATTTAATTGTTCACTATTTATAATTTTCGACATTTTTTTTACATCTGGAAAAAAAGAAGAAATTCCATAGAAAATGCATGCGGGTCATTTTTGACCCACTTATGGAAGCTTGGGGTAGAAATACAAAAACTTTAATTTCTTAAAATGTAAATTAAAAATTTGAATGGCATGATATCCAAAACATGTTTTTTGAGGAATAGCTGGAATATGAAATGATACAAAAAAATGTAAAAGAAAACCACCTCACCGGGTCAAAAAAGACCCACTTATGCATCTAAGGGTTAAAGCGTGGAGACATGTCACAGTAGAGACACTACATACTGATATACACCTGAACATCAGCAGGAGAGGACTCTTTAAAGTAAATACACTACATACTGATATACACCTGAACATCAGCAGGAGAGGACTCTTTAAAGTAGAGACACTACATACTGATATACACCTGAACATCAGCAGGAGAGGACTCTTTAAAGTAGAGACTCTACATACTGATATACACCTGAACATCAGCAGGAGAGGACTCTTTAAAGTAGAGACACTACATACTGATATACACCTGAACATCAGCAGGAGAGGACTCTTTAAAGTAGAGACACTACATACTGATATACACCTGAACATCAGCAGGAGAGGACTCTTTAAAGTAAATACACTACATACTGATATACACCTGAACATCAGCAGGAGAGGACTCTTTAAAGTAGAAACACTACATACTGATATACACCTGAACATCAGCAGGAGAGGACTCTTTAAAGTAGAGACACTACATACTGATATGAACCTTATAATTAGCAGAATAGGCCCTCTTTAAGAAGCCATTAAAACCAGGAAAGGATCACTGTTGGGCAACATTAGGATATCCAAAATCTTGGTATAGTTTCATATCATGATATCTATTCAATGAAAATGTATTGCCAAGCCATTTTCTCCCCCCCTCCCCATTACAACTGTACCACCACTGTAACGGAACCAAGCGCAGCTACATTACTTCTTTTAAAGTGCAACAATTCACTTATTCTCACCCCTGGGACTGTTTCTTATTAATGACCCCCCCCCCCCCCCCCCCCCCCCCCCCCCCCCCCCGTCTCAAGTGTAATAATCTGATATATGCAATAACTCTCCAACCATGCAGCACTACTGGCTCCATTTGCAAATTATCCTAGTGGCAATAGAGTAAAGGAAGTAGGGTTATTTAAATATAAAGGCTTCATCTTCTGGAGAGCAAAGATGTGATTGATGCTTTCAATAGCAATCTGCTTGGTACAATGTCTATATTTTGTGTGGATATAAGTGTTGGTGAAAGTGAAAGATTAGGGTTTAAGAAATGTGTTAAGATTAATCTTCTGCAGGAATATGCGAAGCACAAGTCATCAAAATCCTAGACTGTAGTTGATCTTTTCTTAGAACTTAAAGACTAATCATTTCAAATTTTTTTAAAGTGAAAGTCTTATTTAATCCCTAAGATCTCCATTCAAAAAAAGAAACATTATAATGGTGACATTAAAGTCAAAATAGGCCAGCATGTTTTAGACTCTGAATTGCTGCCAGGCTTTCAGATTGTTTTCAGATCTATTTTAAGAAGTCATATCTTTGTAGGTGAGATTAAAAAAGAGGATTTAGATTTTCTATATGTAACATGCAGACAAAAATGATAACAAATGTGGATGTTATCGACCCAGCAGTATAGTTTTGTAGGTTGTTTAAATTGCATTTGACCAACTTGACTAAAATGAAAAGGGAGAAACATCATCACCTCTGACCACAGATTGGTTAGGGCAAAGTAAAAACGAATTAACTTCAAAATAAAGTCAAATGAAATAGATAAAGGTGTTTTCCGAATATAATGCTAGCGTGTTTCTCGGTCAGACAAGCGTTCAGAAACTGAGAAAAGGTTGCATTTGCATAAAAAAACACGTGAATGCAGCCCATTAGTCTGACTGTCTGCACTGATGGTAAAACACAGACTCGTGAAGTGAAAACAAAAGAATAACCACATGCTGCATGTTTTCTTCTCCACTCCATGTTTTGTCTCCCTTGAGAGAGACGTTGACACGAACATCCTCCTGTGGAATAATCCATGCAGGTACACTCAGACACTCCCGCTGAATTAGACCCTTTAAAGTTGACATTTTGTAGATGAGAGGGATTCCTTCTGACAAGCGAGACATGCAGATGCAGATAAACGTCTGCTGCGTGTGTTTTCATCCGTGAAAAGGAAACCAAAACATGTTTACACGTGTAAGCCGGGGGAACATTTGAGTGTCACAGAGATGAATGAAGCCGGAAAAGGACATTAATGGAAGAGAAAAGAGAAAAGAGGAATGATTATACAGTGTGGAGGAACTGCTGCGGAAACAATACAGGACCAATGCCAACTATTCTAACCTGTCAGGCTTCCTCGATTCATTGGAAAGGGAAATAAAAAACGACATGAGAGAATCAGACTGACCGGCTGCACCAAGTCTCAAATCTCGTCTTTTTATTAGTATTATTATGTTCATATTAATGTAATATATTTATCACACAATAACAATAATCAGTATCTCATCGTAACTTTTTCTATTGTTCTGTTTTAATTTTTGTATTGTTTTGATTCATTTTCTAGCTCAGGTTCAGAAAGTAGTGTTTTTCTTGCTTTTGTTCAAAAATGTTTATGAATGTTTATGTACAGATGTGGTAATTGTACAAAGCTTTAACTGAAAAAAACGGAAACATGTACTTTAATTTAGTTTATCAGTGTATTCTAATAACCCTAACCCTGCTTTCAACATTTCAGTTGAAAGCAATAACATTAAGTTGAACCCAATATTTTCTTATTTAAACTTAACATTATTGCTTTAAACTAACCTTAAACAGTTATGTGAAATGTGTTGACCTATTACACTAAATTAAAGTCAACCTTTTTTCCAGTTAAAGCTTTGTAGAATGACCTCATCTGTTCATAAACATTCATAAACATCTTGAACAAAAGCAAGAATAACATGTTTTGTCTTGGCAACATGGCATTATGCCCAAGAAGCTATTTGACTTGAATTGAGAAGAGACAGACAGAGCCAAAGGGAGGAGGGGAGGAGCAGAGATTCAGAGCAGGTGGGAGGGAGAAGCAGAGGAAGAGGAGGAGGAAGACGAGGAGGGGGAGAGCCATCGAAGAGAGGACAATTAATTGCCGGCTGCAGGTTATTGGCTGGCTGAGCTGCTACTGCCGCGGAGGATGCTGCAGAAGCAGAGCGAGCAGAGAGAGAGAGAGCGAGAGAGCTGCAGATCCGCTGATTCCTCGTCTCCTTTCAACGTCCCAGCATACATCTGTGCACAGCTGCAGAGACAGCGAGGGAACACGGGATCTGTGGCAGTATTCTGAGGAAGGACGCATGAGGAGGGACAGCGCTTAGGAAGCTTTGCCCAGACGAGGATCACCTTCTGTGGGAGGAAGAGGACGAGGCTGCGTCCCCCGAGGAAATCAACCAGGGGAAGGGTCCTAAAACATCTTGAGAGGTGCAACTTGGGGATCTTTGAGACACGTTTGAAATCAAATCACTTCTTTTTTTACCAGCAGCAACAGGAAGCCTGACAGGTATGGAGTTCATGTGTGTACTTTGTATAGGTGTAGTGCAACAAATCTTAAATAATCGCAATTTAAAGTGGTGTTTTCTTGAAAAGTATTTAACAAATGCCTGCATGTAAATAATATGCCACTGCAGTAAGAACATTGTACTTGTATCTGATACAAATCCATTTGTTTTCTGGATGTTCTAGTAGTTTCTATAGCGATTTCTATGGTGCAGCATCTTATCTGTCTTTTGCTGAGATATAAACTAATTGCTAGAAAATGACGAGCTGCAATTCACAATTTACTTTTGTTATGTATGCCTCAATTATTTCCTTGCATGACTGTCCTTCACATGTAGAGTGGTGCATTTCAGTTTTGTCTTTGCAACAGTCGGGAACTATATAATATGTTAATTATTTGTACAGAATAAGATTTAATTAAGCAGCAATGACTCAAAGGTGAGAAACTGGAACTATATAGTGTTTGGTATTTTGCTAGCCTCAACACTAACTCTAACTCAGACTGATAACAGAATAATGACCTCAAACTATACCTAAAAATGTGGATAGAAAGTCTAAAATATTTAAGAGAATTTGAGTTCAGAAGATATATGTTTTATCTGCTTCAAAGTCCTGTTAAGAATCGTGTGACCCTCAGATTGGTTATTGATTTATGGACTGATCGCTCAACCTCCAACATTGATTTCTATTGGGAAATGATTGAGCTCCTCTGCCTTCTCTGTCATATTATTTAACTTGTTGAGGATTTCTTTACCCAATACAATGACGACTGTGTGTTTGGGATCTTGCCAAACAGCTGCTGGAGTAAAAGACAAAAATATTCCAGCTGCCTGACGACAAATTCTGGAAAATGCAATCACGTTTCTGGCTTCTTCTTTTAAATGCAGAGGTGATCAAACACACCTTGAGTTCAAACATTGAAATTCTGATCAGGAAGAGAGGATGAGAAAGACTCAACAAGCCTGTGTGTCCATGGCCTTCATCCAATCAGAGTGTAGAACCAGTATAACCTCTCTCTGTCTCTCTGTTTTCTGTGTCCAGGAGCGAGACTAAGCCGGCTTTAACCTCTGTGCAGAAACAACGGAGCAGCAGAGAAGAGGATGAAGAGAGGGAGAGAAAAGACTGACGGTCGGAGGATCTAGTTGAGGAGGAAGAGGAGGAGGAAGAGGAAGAGGAAGAGGAGGAGGAGGACTTTTGGGTGGAATTACAAGGAGAATAAAGTGAGCTTCATCGCAGACTGAAGGCGATTGTTTTGACCGAAACAAAACCAATCTTCACCTCCCTGGATTATCGGTCTTGAAGGAGGATTTGGGGGATTCAGGAGTTTAGGAGCTACTTCTATTCTGCTCGGGAAAGGATTTTAAAGACACTTGAAATTCAACGTGAGAGCAGGAAAAACGGGCAAGTCATCGTATCGATAAAGTTGGAGCAAAGATATTTTCCCAGGCAACTGGTGTGCGGTTGCCAGAATGCACAATTGTTGAGTCTTTACTCGCCAACAAGATATTTTTGGATTTAAGAAGCAACATTTTTTGGCACCTACAAGTCAAACACACCAGAATCTGCCATCTTGGTCCAAATATCATCAACTCAGCTGCAACATAAGTATTCCCTTCTTCTTGACAGGGATTTTAAGGACCATTGTGTCCTCTTTAACTTCCTTGTTTCTCTCCGTCTGGCTTTCTACTCCGTATTTGTTCTCCTTGCTCTTTTCTCCGCATGCACCTTTTACATCAAGCCTTCACGACGTGTGTAAAGCAGGTGTTGATGACAGAGTGCGGCCGCAGAGAGGCAGAGTCTCATAGAAGCAGATAAGTCATGCCCGGCAGCAGGAACACAGTCCTCTTCCTGCAGGCTAATTCCATCTCAAGGACCGTCTGTGGGCGATCATAAAACCACAGGCAGGCAGCGAGCGCTCTGCAAAGCCTCAACATCAAAAAGTGAATCAGTGACTAAACAGCAGTGATTTATACCAAGCTTCCCTTGTTTGTTACCGCTGTGCAGTGACAGCTAAAGCACAGCAGAGGAGTGGAAAAGATCTGAATATCAGATGAATGTTGGAGCTCAGAGATTCATCTTAAAAGCAACAGATATCTGAGTTTATGATCAAAAAGCAACAAGATTCATTTGTAAAAGCACAAGTGAGAAACCGCCCAAAAAAAGACAAGTGTGGCTGTCAGACATTTTTTTTTTGAGGGGTGAGAAATAAAAACCTGAGCTGGACTAAAGGTGTTAAAATAAACCTGTGTTTACACATTGTGGATAGTTAAGATATCAAGTTAAAGCAACATATAACAGCAGAAGCCACATTTTCAATCTGCCTAAATCCATGTGACTGCACAAAACTATTTTTAAACTCGGCGTGCTTTTGATAAAACACTGAAGGACCTGTGATCTTTTATTGAGTAAGATTTCAAAAACAAAGCACACAAATAACTATTAATGTTTACTTAGATGAAGTTTAGACACTAAGAGCTGTAAGCAAACTGAAAAAGCTGCTACACACACCACACACACTGTAGATTTCACTTGTATCCTTTAGTGTATCCTGTTATTTAAGCACACATCGTTTTGTCTCAAAGACCCCTCATCATCAAGGTGCTAAAACTTACAAATGTTGTCAAAAACATGAACTGTTTCCTCCCTAAACTGAAAACTCCAGCTGCTCAGGATTTGGTATATTAGCAGTTTGATAAAATAATCAATTTAAAGCACAAATTAAGATTCTTTACCTGAACTAATGGGTTCAGTTCATTCAACACAAGCTGTGTTTGATTATTGATTGCTTCTTACTTTCATATTAAGTGGGAAAAAGGGTTTTTTGTATGATTTTCTATTCATTTCAAGGACATTTTGCATCAATTCAAAGCACAAACAGACCATAATAATCGAGCACAATGAGAACACAATACGGTTGACGATGGTGTTTCACATCAGACAATTATCTTTTAAAAGATAATTGATCATATTGGAGCTTGGTTATAACAACTTCAATATTTGATTTACAACCTTTGCCTTTCTTCAGATCGTTTCCCTCCCTGATCTAGAAACATACATCTATCTGTTCAGAGTCGCTATTGAAGATTTCTCTGTTACTAATATTTCATATTTCAGATCACATTTCTTTCTTTCCATCTCTCGCTGATGTTCAGATGAATTATTGAGCGGCAGAGAAAAGGAGGTTTTCTTCCTCATGTCTTATTAATTGTAACTGGCCTCATTTCCACTGTGGCTTCAAACAAACCTCAGGAGACAGAAACACAAACATTGGGCTGAAGATATTTAACATTTAAGTGTTTTGTAAAGATTAGTAGGACGTTACAGTATTAACAAAGCAGCACTGTTTGTTTTACTGAAGCTTTAAGGAGCCTGAGGAGACCTCATTTGGGGAAAAGCACCGCATTGTGTCAGGGAAATAATTGTCATTTATTTTGTTGATCATTTTTACAGTGTGTTATTGATTCATCTTTCCTCCATCTTAAATCAAACACCTGCAGGGATACGGGGGCTAAAAGCAGCAAAACTCGGATTCATTTTGTTTTTTATCAATCGATTTAAGAGCACTTAAAATATTAATTTAAAACCAGGTTGACTTAAAAGATCATCCAAGATTTAACCACTTAGAAAATCAGCCAAAATATTTAATGCATACTTCAAACAAACTGTGCACTTCGTTCACGTTTGCGTCTCATAATATGTGTTTGTGTGTGTGACTGTGGAGCTTTGAAACACACACACACACACACACACACACACACACACACACACACACACACACACACACACACACACACACACACACACACACACACACACACACACACACACACACACACACACACACACACACACACACACACACACTCATAACTGTGCACAGAAGGAACACATTGAGAGCAAACACACTCACTGAGAGGTCAGTGTGAAGAGTGTGTAGGTTAAACTTCATCAAGTCGAGGAAGCACACACACCTTCATCCCTCCCGAGACTCCTTCCTTCCTCCATCAGCTCCCTCCTCTTCATCAGGAACTATTTATTTTCTAGGACACCCACAAAGGAAATGAGTTGTTTCCACATTTCAACTGTTTGACGCACAAAGTGAAGAGCTTTCCTCTCTTCCTCCCCCTCTGCCTCGCCCTCTTCCTCCCCTGCAGGGATGAAACAATCTGCTGCACATGAATAGAAATTAATTTTCCCCGTGATGCAAAGACAAAGCATCTCGTCTCTCTGCGCCCGAGGGACGGCAGATAAAAGGTGTTTACTGTGAGCGTGTGTTCATGCTAAAAACCACAACGAGCTGAGAGGTGTCCCCCTCCTCTTGTGCTCTGTGTCATTGTCTCGTCTGCAATGCAGAACATTAAGAAACAGGGAGGTGTGGTTCTGTCTTCAGAGTGACAGAGCAGAGGAGACAACAGGAAGTGAACTCAGCTTGACTCTCAGCGGGGGGGTTTATCAGAAGTGACACTTTTTTAAACAGATGTTTTTGTTGAAGAAGTTTGATTGACAAGCCATTCGATGGACTTCATGAAGCACATTTGGGATTATTAGATGAAGTGGCTTCAATGTTCCTTTTCTGATGGCAAACTAAAAAAGCACAAATCCTTTTTGCATATTTTCCAAAAACACAAAGACTGAAACATCACTTTACTAAGGATGCATCTTTTGCAGAACAACCACTAAAGCCAGACAGTTAATCCTAGCAAACGGCAGAAGACGTTTAAATCTCAAATCATCCTCATCATGAACTCCTTTCTTGGAATATTATCGTGAAGGATTTATGATCAATGTTTAGGTAACACGACTTCTTCTGCTTGAAGGGTCGGTTTCTGCAGGGATTACACATTTCAAAAAGCACTTAATTTTTTGCTCAAAAGTTGCCTCAAATACAGGGAATTTTTGTCTCAAGAAAAGAGAAGGAGAAGACACTCCCGAGGACGCCACATTTGGAGGTCAAAGGGCGAGCTGGATTATCGATACGGGGTGTCGGTCGTTTCTTGAACGACCTGCAGAGACAGAGGAGCAGAGATTAAAGACGAGAAGAGAAGAGGACGAGAGTGAGACGCCACCATGGGCTGCAACATGTGTGTGGTCAAACGTCCGGAGGAGCAGTACAGGATCATGTTCCAGGTAAGACCTCAGAGCGGGTCAGCGACCTTCTGACCAATCAGATGTGTTTATTTATCAAACATCCTTTATTTGTCCCAGAGTGGGGACATTCAGTGTTACAGCAACTAGAGGACATATTCTGCTGATGTTCAGGTGTATATCAGTATGTAGTGTTTCTACTTTAAAGAGTTCTCTCCTGCACATGTTCAGGTGTATATCAGTATGTAGTGTTTCTACTTTAAAGAGTTCTCTCCTGCACATGTTCAGGTGTATATCAGTATGTAGTGTTTCTACTTTAAAGAGTTCTCTCCTGCACATGTTCAGGTGTATATCAGTATGTAGTGTTTCTACTTTAAAGAGTTCTCTCCTGCACATGTTCAGGTGTATATCAGCATGTAGTGTTTCTACATTAAAGAGTTCTCTCCTGCTGATGTTCAGGTGTATATCAGTATGTAGTGTCTCTACTTTAAAGAGTCCTCTCCTGCTGATGTTCAGGTGTATATCAGTATGTAGTGTTTCTACTTTCAAGAGTTCTCTCCTGCTGATGTTCAGGTGTATATCAGTATGTAGTGTCTCTACTTTAAAGAGTCCTCTCCTGCTGATGTTCAGGTGTATATCAGTATGTAGTGTCTCTACTTTAAAGAGTCCTCTCTTGCTGATGTTCAGGTGTATATCAGTATGTAGTGTCTCTACTTTAAAGAGTCCTCTCCTGCTGATGTTCAGGTGTATATCAGTATGTATGTCTCTACTTTAAAGAGTCCTCTCCTGCTGATGTTCAGGTGCATATCAGTATGTAGTGTCTCTACTTTAAAGAGTCCTCTTCTGCTGATGTTCAGGTGTATATCAGTATGTAGTGTCTCTACTTTAAAGAGTCCTCTCCTGCTGATGTTCAGGTGTATATCAGTATGTAGTGTCTCTACTTTAAAGAGTCCTCTCCTGCTGATGTTCAGGTGTATATCAGTATGTAGTGTCTCTACTTTAAAGAGTCCTCCCTGCTGATGTTCAGGTGTATATCAGTGTGTAGTGTCTCTACTTTAAAGAGTCCTCTCCTGCTGATGTTTAGGTGTATATCAGTATCGAGTGTCTCTACTTTAAAGAGTCCTCTCCTGCAGATGTTCAGGTGTATATCAGTATGTAGTGTCTCTACTTTAAAGAGTCCTCCCTGCTGATGTTCAGGTGTATATCAGTATGTAGTGTTTCTACTTTCAAGAGTTCTCTCCTGCTGATGTTCAGGTGTATATCAGTATGTAGTGTCTCTACTTTAAAGAGTCCTCTCCTGCTGATGTTCAGGTGTATATCAGTATGTAGTGTCTCTACTTTAAAGAGTCCTCTCTTGCTGATGTTCAGGTGTATATCAGTATGTAGTGTCTCTACTTTAAAGAGTCCTCTCCTGCTGATGTTCAGGTGTATATCAGTATGTATGTCTCTACTTTAAAGAGTCCTCTCCTGCTGATGTTCAGGTGTATATCAGTATGTAGTGTCTCTACTTTAAAGAGTCCTCTTCTGCTGATGTTCAGGTGTATATCAGTATGTAGTGTCTCTACTTTAAAGAGTCCTCTCCTGCTGATGTTCAGGTGTATATCAGTATGTAGTGTCTCTACTTTAAAGAGTCCTCTCCTGCTGATGTTCAGGTGTATATCAGTATGTAGTGTCTCTACTTTAAAGAGTCCTCCCTGCTGATGTTCAGGTGTATATCAGTGTGTAGTGTCTCTACTTTAAAGAGTCCTCTCCTGCTGATGTTTAGGTGTATATCAGTATCGAGTGTCTCTACTTTAAAGAGTCCTCTCCTGCAGATGTTCAGGTGTATATCAGTATGTAGTGTCTCTACTTTAAAGAGTCCTCCCTGCTGATGTTCAGGTGTATATCAGTATCTAGTGTCTCTACTTTAAAGAGTCCTCTCCTGCACATGTTCAGGTGTATATCAGTATGTAGTGTCTCTACTTTAAAGAGTCCTCCCTGCTGATGTTCAGGTGTATATCAGTATCTAGTGTCTCTACTTTAAAGAGTCCTCTCCTGCTGATGTTCAGGTGTATATCAGTATGTAGTGTCTCTACTTTAAAGAGTCCTCCCTGCTGATGTTCAGGTGTATATCAGTATCTAGTGTCTCTACTTTAAAGAGTCCTCTCCTGCTGATGTTCAGGTGTATATCAGTATGTAGTGTCTCTACTTTAAAGAGTCCTCTCCTGCACATGTTCAGGTGTATATCAGTATGTAGTGTCTCTACTTTAAAGAGTCCTCCCTGCTGATATTCAGGTGTATATCAGTATGTAGTGTCTCTACTTTAAAGAGTCCTCTCCTGCATATGTTCAGGTGTATATCAGTATGTAGTGTCTCTACTTTAAAGAGTCCTCTCCTGCTGATATTCAGGTGTATATCAATGTGTAGTGTCTCTACTTTAAAGAGTCCTCTCCTGCTGATGTTCAGGTGTATATCAGTATGTAGTGTCTCTCCTGGGACATGTCTCCATGCTTTAATGTTCAAAAAACTCTTTATTCTTCTCATACTGCCTGTGCTGCAGCACCTATTTTCACCCTCTGTCTGAAACCAGAGCTCAGTCTGCTCTGATTGGTTAGCTGGTCGGCTCTGTTTTGATTGGTCAACCGCTTAGAGGTATCCCGCCCCTTAGCCTATCACGTACAATGTGTTGGAGCGCTAGCCAATAGAAGCGGGAGTGTTACCATAGTGATGTCATTATGTTCAGGAAGTAAACAAAGGAGTCCAATGGAGGCGTTTCGGGGGTGGGGGAGAGTATGTGGGAGAGAAACTCCCTCTGGAAGGAAGATGGGGATTTTATCCTTTGCAGACCATTTACATGCACCAAAACCTATAGAACACACTACATGGACGGGAAACCCCAAAAAGCACAATAGGGCCTCTTCAATCTTTGTGTGTCCTTTCTCTCAGCCACAGCTAGCATTGAGATGTGTTCTTCTTTGCTCAAATAAAAAATAAAAAAGTGATGAATTTAAAAAACATAATCCTGGTTTTTCACCACGAGTCATAAAGACAGGAAACCATTTCACCCTCAGAAATGAGATCACTTTAGATTTCTTTGTTTCTCGGGGCTTCCAGAACCAATCAGAGCCACTGATTGGTTCTGCAGCTCTCATGTTGTCTGCAGGCTGAA
>NC_136902.1:8230437-8238881 GCF_949606895.1 Notothenia rossii
ACATACGGCCCTTTGGTTGACTCTGACCGGCCCGTGTAAGGTTAATTGGAAATTACAAAATAAACATATTTTCTAATTTTACCTCATGCATGGACTAAAGCTGCAATGCTTTTATTTTGAAGTTGTTTTTTATTCACGTACATAATGACGCAATACGTCAAATCAAGACGTGCGCGTTATTGGATAATTGTCACAAGATGACTTTAGCGCTCAAAAATGTCAGCTGATGCTAAAAAAAGAAAGGTAGATGCCGAATGTAGGGTTTTCAACAAAAATTGGACTGCTAAGTATTTATTTACTGAAGTCGGAGGTAAAGCCGTGTGTTTAGTTTGCGGGGAGCAGATCGCCGTGTTCAAGGACTACAATTTGAGTCGGCATTACGAGACGAAACACGCGGAGAAATACAAAAACTTGACTGATGCTGAAAGGGCGCGCACATCGAACGCTTTGCTAGCTAAGCTGCAAAAGCAGCAAGGCTTTTTTACCAAGCTTCACACATCCAAGGATGCAGCAACCAAGACCAGCTTCGTGATATCCCACAAAATAGCTAAACACAGTAAGCCATTCTCAGAGGGGGAGTTTGTCAAAGAGTGCTTAGTGGACTCTGCAGCACTAATATGCCCTGAAAAAAAAGAAGCCTTTGAGCAAGTCCCGCTGTCCAGGCGAACCGTGACGAGAAGGATCGAGGACATTGCGGGGAATCTGGAGCTTCAGCTGCAACATGAAGTGGCAAGTTTTGACTTTATCTCCTTGGCTTTGGACGAGAGCTGTGATGTCCGCGACACAGCGCAGTTACTCGTATTTGTCCGTGGGATAACGCCGGACTTCAAGATTACGGAGGAGCTGGCAGCAATGCGGCCGATGACAGGGAGCGATCTGTTCACGGAGGTAAATGCGTGCATGGACACGCTGGGACTGAAATGGGACAGACTGGCAGGTGTCACAACAGACGGTTGTCCAAATCTTACAGGTAAAAATGTTGGACTTTTGAAACGTATGCAAGATAAAGTGACTGAAATCGACGCAGATCAGAAATTGGTATTTTTGCATTGTATTATACACCAACATGTGTTGTGCAAGTCAGTGCTAAAAATTCACCATGTTATTGATGTTGTTACTAAAATAGTAAACTTCATCAGGGCACGGGCATTGAATCACAGACAGTTTGTTGCACTTTTGGAGGAGCATGAGACTGAGCATAGTGACATCGGCTACCACACAGCTGTCAGATGGCTCAGCCTGGGCAAAGTGCTAAAAAGAGTTTGGGACCTGAAAGCAGAGATTCAAGAGTTTTGTGAGAAGAAAGGCAAAGACATCCCAGAGCTCTCAGACGAGGACTGGATGGCAGATTTTGCATTTGCTGTTGATGTGACTGCACTGATGAATGAACTGAACACCAAACTGCAAGGCAAGGGCCTTTTTGTTCATGAAATGCACAGCCTGGTGAAGGCTTTCATGAGAAAGATGCAGTTTCTTTCAAGCCAACTGGAGAGCAACACTCTCACTCACATGCAAACCCTGAAAGAAGTCACACCATCAGCTGATCACCTCCGCAGGTACTCATCCATGTTAGGAGCATTGCATGGTGAGTTTTCAAGGCGATTTGAAGATCTCCGAACAATCGAGGATGAAATGCTCATGATTTCCTCTCCCTTTACCTGCAGTATGGATAATGCACCCAGTGATGTTCAGCTGGAACTCATTGACCTGCAGTCTGATGCAGTACTGGCAGAGCGCTTTAAGTCAGGATCTCTGCTGGATTTCTACTCTTCTCTCGAGGAGGAGAACTTTCCAAACATGAGGAGACATGCTCAGAAGATGTTGGTTCTCTTTGGCTCTACCTACATATGTGAACAAACATTTTCAAAGATGAAGTTTATGAAATCCAGGTATAGATCCTCTCTCACTGATGATCATCTGTCAGCTGTGCTTCGCATCTCCACCTCAGACATTCAACCTGACTTCGATGCACTCGTTAAAGCCCAGCAGAGACTAGATTTCTCTCACTGAACAAGAAAAAAGAACTTAAAAACACCAAATGAGGTGGTTAGACTACAAATGTAGGCATGTAAAGGAAGCAACTAGCAGTGAACTGGGACACTTTCTTTGGAAGCCTTTTCTCAAAATCACAGTTCAGTGATGTTCAGTGACAGTTCAATATGATGTATCTTGCTGAATGTTTGGAGCACAAAGACAATGTTGTGATGTCTTAAGAATGCTAAGAACCTTTACACAACTTTCCAACAGTATATGAAACTCAAAATGTGTTTTGTAGTGAATGCGACTGAAAATGTTCACTAATATGAGTCAGAAATGGTGAAAAACGTTCACATTTTGTTTTCCATTGTTTTGGGAAATTTGATTGAATAAATTACATTTTTTGTAAGGCAACCTCACTTTTTCATTGCTCAACTATAACATATACTCTTACCAGCTTGTCAAAACAATGCTATTTACTGCTTTTTATAAAGAAATACAATTAATATTATGCAGAATTGAGTTCAGCCTTTTGGCCCGGCCCTCCACAATATTTTTTGTTTCTAATGTGGCCCCATGGAAAAAATAATTGCCCACCCCTGATCTAGAGGGAACACATGGATTTTAGCCTTTGCAGACCATTTACATGCACACAAACATAACAAAATACAAGAAATGGAAAATCCAGTTGTTTCAACAATTCCACAAAAACTGAGTTGGGTTATATAATTCAATAAAACGATGCCTTAATGTGTCTTCTTACATTATCTAATCAGCCTAGAATCTACTAAACTTCCATTCTCTCACTCCTATTTTTCTTTTCTTCCAATACGTCTTCTTGGACTATTTCCATTTCTGTCCATCAATCTACCTTTCACGCTCTTCTTATAAAATAAGATATACCTCCTTATTTCTCTGTCTACTTTCTTGTTTCTTCTTTCTTTCACTCACCCCCATTAAGTACTCCCCCATTTTCCTCCCCCACCCTCACAGCCGGTCACCTCCTCTCCTCACTTTCCTGCCAGATTTGTGTCAATGGGATGTTGTTGCCGAGGTAACCTGGGTCATTAGGGAAGCTGTATTTATGCTTTCTCATACTCGAGCTGGCAGATCCACTGTAATGAGTGCACACATACTCACACACACACAGAGAGAGACAGAAACCCCCACCACCTGCTGTTCCAAACCACTTCACTTTGTCGGCGGCATCCTCCAATAGAGAGAGATGGAAAGATGCAGATATATTTTTTCAACAGAAATTAGCATTTATTCAGGCGTTTAAAGTCAAAACCTTAAATTAAACTGAGTAAAACTGAAGTATTAAAGCCTGCGGTTTTTGTAATAAATGTTCAAATAAACCAATCCATCTACATCTACCCATCTATCTATCTATCTATCTATCTATCTATCTATCTATCTATCTATCTATCTATCTATCTATCTATCTATCTATCTATCTATCTATCTATCTATCTATCTACCTATCTACCTATCTATCTGTCTATCTACCTATCTATCTATTTATCTATCTATCTACCTATCTATCTATCTATCTATCTATCTATCCATCTATCCATCTATCTATCTACCCATCTACCCATCTATCCATCTATCTACCTATCTATCTATCTATCTATTTATCTACATATCTATATATCTATCTATCTATCTATCCATCTATCTCTATCTATCTATCTATCTATCTATCTATCTATCTATCTATCTATCTATCTATCTATCTATCTATCTATCCATCTATCTATCTATCTATCCATATATCTATCTATCTATCTATCTATCTATCCATCTATCTATCTATCTATCTATCTATCTATCTATCTATCTATCTATCTATCTATCTATCTATCTATCTATCCATCTATCTATCTATCTATCTATCTATCTATCTATCTATCTATCTATCTATCTATCTATCTATCTATCTATCCATCCATCTATCTATCTATCTATCTATCTATCTATCTATCTATCTATCTATCTATCCATCTATCTATCTATCCATCCATCTATCTATCTATCTATCTATCTATCTATCTATCTATCTATCTATCTATCTATCTATCTATCTATCTATCTATCTATCTATCTATCTATCTATCTATCTATCTATCTATCTATCTATCTATCTATCTATCTATCTATCTATCTATCTATCTATCTATCTATCCATCTATATAAAGTAATAAGATACGATCGATGGTATGTATGTAAATAAACAGACATGTAAAAAAACAGGTATGTATTTTAGGCTGTTTGAGTCTCAATGTGCAGGTTCATGTGTTACAGTGAGGTTTCAAAATACCATCTGTACGGAGACATAAGCCCAAACCTCTGCGTACTAACTGCATCAATAATCCGTCTGCTTACCAAACCCTGAACAGATGGACTCACCGTTTGCCAACATGTAGTTTAAACACTTTTCCAAAGAACACTTAATGGATTTTTGGACAGAAGCTGCTGTTCCTGCTAAACTAAGCTAAGCTAACATAGGATAAGCCCATCCTGAGATGCCATGACATTTGACCGATTGCCCATTTTTACCAAACAAAAGACTGACAAAAAGGACCCATTACACCAAAAGCCCTGTTCCCAAACCCCAAAAACAATCGCCCTTCGTTCAAAATAATCACACATCAACCAATAAACAGAAGCACATGGCTAATTATAATGCAGAATAATGACATTGGAGCTTCCTAGTTGTGGTATTGATTTATCTTGATTTAACATAAACGAATGCACCAACAAAACCAACAAGTCCTAGTCAATCAGAGGCAGAGTAGGACCTTTATCCAAAAACCTTTATCAATGGGATTCTGGGAATGAGAAAATATTAAGAAATGTTTACAAGAAACATAACTATACAAGAATTCTAAAAAGTGCTACACGGATATCCCAAATACAATATGTGCAGTTTACTGACAGCCTTTTATATCGTCAGGCAAAACAAGACATGCAGACTTCATTATGGGAAACCTTGTAGATTAATTGACTAAGTATTCAACAGATAAAATGTTAATGACAATGCGTGTTGCAGATCTAATGATGCATCCCCAATTGCCACATTTATGAGAAATCATTTCAGTCGTTTGCACAGATTTTTCGCGGCTCTTGGATAATTTAGTGCTGAAATTCAATAATTAAAAAGTATGCCTCTGCCAACTAGTCAAGTTGCAGATTACACCCATGCCTGTCCGAAATGCATTCACTCCTTAATTGCTTTTATAACACATGTAAGTTAAAATCGTCATAATTAGCGTGTGATTTCTTGAGATACGGCCAATGGCACAAACGAAACCAACAAGTACTGTCAATCAGAGGCAGAGTAGGGCAAGTCAGGCCTTCGCTGCTATAGTAGTAAAAAAAACAGTTCTGCAAAAACAAATGTTTCAATGGGATTCTGTTTCTTGGAGCAATGGCCCCTCGGTACAGATAAAAGTCCCTTGCATGTGGGCTGTTGTTTCTTTCCTATGTACAGTTATGTTTGTACAATGCCCCCTAAAACTGAGTTAAGCTAAGCTAACGCCCAGCAGGATTTTAGCTAAGCCACCGTTAGCCTGTGCTATCAGTTGCTAGCATTTAACTGTCGGGTCAAACTGTTGCCATGAATATCTGCATCAAAAATATAATACAACCCCATGAACCCAAAATTAACTTTGATTTGGATGCAAAAAACCACAAGTTGTCCATGTTACCATGACTATTTACTTCTTTATATTTACTACATCATTCATCCGTTTGTGTCAGAATTAGCATTAGCTCAAACCTGAACTGAGTAGGAACAAAAACATGAATAAAATCTTTGCTAATGTTATGTAGTGATTTTACGTTTGCGAACGATCCGATTCTTTTGAACGGCTCTTTGGTACGAACAAAGGGAACCGGGTCGTACTCGGTGAGAGCCGTTCTTTTAATCGTTGGTTCACTGCCTGCCATAAATCCACTCGCCTTTACGGGAACTTGCTTTCCTGAATGCACATTTTTCGTACATGATGGCATAACAAATTCTGCTTGAGTAGTAATTTGGCTGAGAGATGCAAGTTATACATTTTTCTGTGAGTAAAAGTAGATTTCTGGCAATACAGTCAATCATTATCCTGGTGATTATTTCGCAGATAAACCTATTAACCCCGCCCTCTTTTGAACGGCTCTCGGAAAAGGAACGGAGCCATAAGATCCGGCTCCCTTCAAGGAGCCGTAATTCCCATCACTAATGTTATGTATCTCAGCTTTTTAACCTGTGACCTGTAGCTCAGAGACAATAGAGTAAACGCCTTCGTGGAAAGCATGATATATAGAGAGAATGAATTCCTACGCTCACATTAGGGCTGCTCAACACATCATTAGCATGTTTTCCTTTATGGACCCATCCATGCTATCTCAATGTTGTCAAAAGTGCATTAGTCTTAATGAGCTGTTGGCTCATTAGTCCATCAGCGGCGGAGCGGGGAAACACTCCGAGACAGAATCAGCTCGTTTGTATTCAGCTGCAGCGCTGAGCCCAACGCCAGGTGCTAACATGTGGAAACAAATCCCATGATGCACTGCTGCACGAAACACTGAGGTCATAGTCCAAATGTACAAGACTGAGAGTAACCTCAGCAGCTGGATGGGACACATGTTAGCCTAATTTAGAGCGGAGGAATTCTGCTGAAGCTATATTTTATTAATTAAAAGTAATTTGTCATGCAAAATTACCTTTAATTATTCTGTAATTCCTGTTTCTAAATTGGAAAGATGTTTCTGATTATCTCCTTTCTGTGTCATTGTTAATCAGAACCAGGTTAATTGCCAAGTTTACACACACAAGTAATTTGCGTTAGTGTCTAATGGAGCATACATAAACACAGGAAGAGGAAGTAGGTTGTAATAAACAAGCAAATATAGAACTTTTATAAAAACTGCTTTTTAAAACGTACAAATATAAATAAATGTTTAGAAGAAATATGACGATACAAGAATGATTAAATGTATAATTTAAGTGTGACACGGATATCTCAAATACAATATGTGCAGTTTACTGAAAGTCTTTTATATCGTCAGGCATTTGCAGACTTCATCACGGGAACCTTGAGAAACTATGGTAGATTAATTGACTAAGTATTCAACAGATAAAATGTTAATGACAATGCGTGGCAGATCTAATGAGGCATCCCCAATTACCAAATGTATGAGAGATCATTTCAGTCATTTACACAGATATTTTGGCAGTCCTTTGATTATTTAGCGCTGAAACTCAATAATTAAAAAGTATGCCTCTGCCAACTAGTCAAGGTATAGATTACAACCATGTCTGTCCAGAATGCAATCACTTCTTAATTGTTTTTTATGACACATTTAAGTTAGAAAGGTCCTAATTAGCCTGTGATTTCTTGAGATGTGGCCAAACATGTGTTTTGTGAAGACCTTGACGTTTAAGCTCCATATTTCTGATTACAGACGTTTCAAGTAAGTTTAAAATATCAAAACTTCTGTAACTAATACAGAATATTTACTCTAATAGAACTACAGAATACATATTGTATATAGCAGGTATATACTGTATCACTGAATGGATATTTCCATTTTCACCATATTTACAGGATAAGAAGATGAATTAGGTTGAGGCGAGAAATCATGTTGATAAAAGAATATTTGGAAGGAATATTTTTGACTGAAAAAGCAGTAAGAAGTCATAAATGAGTAGAAAAAGATCACAGGTTTTCCCCCTCTGCTCAGAATAGGATAATACAGATCTTTAGATGGATTGTTTTAATAACGATATTCACCATCACCTCGCCGCTCTGCCCTCTCTATCTGAGGTCGTTTGCATGCACTGCCAACACATCATATCATGTATTTACTAGTTTAGCATATCAGAAATGCTATATGGGAGAGAATGTGTCCATAAACTTGATCTCCAAATAAACATTTGCATGAGAATGAGGTGCTGTCAGACCCCATTATCCGTAACGACAGCTCAGATCAAAAGCAGGGAAAGGATGGCTGTGTGTTTGCTCTGCAGTTATGAATCTTAAACACATGTGATGAAGGCGATCTGGGTGTTAGGATTCTGATTTAAGACGTGGAGCTTAACAGCACGGCTTCATGCAGATACATAAAGGATCAAGCATGCGTGGTATCCATCATGACATGTGGGATACAACCATGTATGCGCAGGCTGTTAGGATGTATCAGTGTGTTTACATTCTACGGTTTGATCCACATGGTTGTAGGGACTGGTCACAAGACGGTTTATTTATGCCCCTGCACGCATCTTTAATATCACAATTAAGAAAATCTAGGTAAAAAACGTCTTTTTAGTAGATATTGCTAAAAGGTTGTTTTTTTTTTATCATGTTTGGGTTGTGAAATGTTATACTTTATAAGGTACCACTTTGCAATAAGACTACCCTTATAAAGGATTCATAAAGGGTCTATAATTAGGTTATTAATTAGGTTGTAAACAC